>NC_051229.1:12517488-12817488 GCF_015220715.1 Pygocentrus nattereri | reverse complement strand
CACTTTTCTGTCTTTGTTAAAATAATAATGGGATATATAATGGGAATAATGGGAACGGGAAGATGTCATGTACAACTTCAGGCTCCATTATGTCTGCATATCATATACACACACACACACACACACCCTCCCCCCTTTCACCTCAATTAATTACCCTTCATCTTTAGGTAGTATAAAAATCAGGTATTACAATGTTCTTGGGGTGATATTACAATGTATGTTTCCTAAGTGTGCAGTTCATCTCTGTAGGCCCTGACAGTGAGTGCTTGTCTCTCTGGCTAATGCTGATTGGTTGAAGAAGGTTGTTATAAATTCTTTTGGTAAAACCTTAAGAGTTAGTTCGGGCGGAAGCACAGAGAGTTGGGACTTCAAGAGATAAGCGAGAACTCTTTGTCTTGGGAGATGGGAGAAGGAGCGAACTCGAGTCCATACTCAGCTTTACTGGGGTGATGGGTGCCCTAAAGGTTCTCAAGCCTAATTTTTCCATTTTATCTAATTTTTCTTAAACTTTTCATATTTAGCACGATTTTCCTGTCTTGATTTCTATTTTTCATATTTTCTTCATTATCATAATTGTTTTGTCCAGTGTTTTCTTTTCCAATAAACTGGCAAAACTCCTTTTGGACTCTTAGTGCCACTGAGTCACGTGACAGCACTGCTAAGCATGACAATGAAACAGCAGAAAGAGGGAGGAGGAGGAGCACAGTGTACATGCAAGATGTGAAAGGAGCGATGTTTGCAGACATCTCTACTGTTTGATTAAATGAAAACAACATACTGAACGTACAGGAGAGAACTATCGATCCCATCATGGTGGTATCAATCTGATACTGAAACCACCGTTGGTATCGAGAGCATAAATATTTGGTTCTATCTGCCCATCCCTAGTGGGCATCCTACTTAAGGGGTGCTCACACACTGCTCGCTACTCAGTCTTGAGTTCTTACCGCCATGCCTGTTGCCCTGACTCAGCCAGTAACCTCAGTATCTGTCTCGAGTTTCGAGGCTTTGCTTTTCACAAATGGATGTCCAGCTTTAGTGTTTATTTAAAAAAAGTATCTTGACTGTTTCTCATTCTCCATGTTTAGGGAGAGGTGAGGGTGAGGTTAAAGAAGGGAGTTTTTTGGTTTCAGGTTTGGGGAGCTCTCAGTCCAGGTCATCTGAGAGCTCCCCAGTTAGCACAGCTACTATCCTCTTTGGTGGCACACTGTGCAGCATGTTAGTATTGTAATGGTGACCAGTTACTTTCCCTATTGACCGTGTTATCTTTTTGTTTTGTTCTGTTAGAGTTTTAATAAAATGTTTCCTTAAATCACTAGCTTAATCATTAAATGGGTTATAACCATACAGATAAAGTTAATTAAATTAAAGAATATTAATCCTCTGACTAAGGATAGGCCTTGATTTGCTTGTGTAGTTTGTGGATTATAAACATTGAACAATCTCTGAAATTTTAGAAGCATCCAGAAGCCAATAACCATTACTGACAGAGTAAAAAATGAGGGCGAGCTGACCCTCAAAGAGTGAGGTAAGCTGATAAGAACCTGTAGAAACCATACTTGGAGTCTGTTAGTAAAGCAAGAGTTAAATTGATAGCCTTGAAAGGATGGAATGGCTTGGTACAGCCAAGCTAGGAAAGTTTTTAAAAAATGTATATGATGTATGTTTGGAAATAAGGGTTTATAAGGAAAGTGCAGAATCAGGATATAATGGGGACTAAGATGATATGAGATTATGTAAAAGGGAGGGGTGATTACTTCATCAACCCAAACAGGATATAAAAACAAATGTTTTGTGATGATCTTTGCATTGTGGTTATCTGGGAACCGTCTTGCCACCTGAAGCTCAATAAAGAAGAAGAGCTCGGCAGCTGGAGTCTTTTATTCCACATTCTTTTATTTTTGGTTGGCAAGGAGAAAATAGCTCTTGTTCCAGACAGTTCCTTGTCTGGTTTGTTTTCCCAGCTCTTAGCTCCTTTCATTTCTTTTCTAAGTTGAACCTTTCTCGTAGCATTACTGACTACTAACGTGAGTCATGAGTTCGGTCCTCACTCAGGGTGAACCCCCTGGCGCATTACAACTGTAAGCAGGTACTTTAAAACTGTATTTCAGAACACATTACTGATATAATCTGTACTTTAATTCAAAGGGTTCCTCAATTACTTTCCATTGCTATTGGATTGCTTAAATCCTGGGGTGAGAAGTAACTTAAGCATTTTTAAAGTATTTTGACTTAAGTATGTCTGTCACTTAGTACTTTTTCATTTAATTTCAAAAGAAAAATCTGTACTTATACAGATATAATATATACATATAATATCTACACTTTTGTTATTCTAGATTATTATTATTATCTTTATTTTAAATCAAACACATTCAATTCAGGCACCTTATCAAGCACCAAATCCTCACAAATACAGTTCCTATTGGAAGTAAAACCAGAATGATGTGGGGGGGCTATTATGTAAGTCATTAGATTGAAAGAGCACGATAATGATGAACCAGTGTGTCTTCTGGTATTCTAGAAGTTGCAAATAAGTCGGAAACCTATTCCTCTCCCTTGTTTCACCTGTTTGGTTCAAAAACAGATCTTGGCATATTCTCTATAAAAAAACAAAACAAAAATATTAACAAGCAATTAATTAGATGTTGTTTACATCTAACACTCAGTAAAGCACACACTGTTTCAAATACAGAATTAGAATTTTAAATAAATACTTTTTTACTCTAACATGCACTTTTATTCTTGAGTATAAAAATGTAAATCGTACTTTTTGTCCTTTTACCAGAGTATTTTTTTTACCAAAGTACTTGTACCTTTACTTCGGTAACATTTTATTTGTATAGTTCACTTTAGATGCTTTGTAGATACTTAATTTACTTTCAAGTTACATTATCTACTAAATATCTACTAAATTGATGATAACTGTCTTTAACTCTAAACATGGATCTAATCCTAATCCCATCCTTAACCTAACCCAAAGCCTAAACCCAACCCTCACCCTGCTCCTAGCCCTAAACCTGGTTCAAATCCTAACCCTAACCCCACCACTGTTTAGAATCAACTGCGTATCAACAGATAGTTTGTTAACAATTTGAAGGTCTGTAGATAATCTATAGGGGAATATAGTGGACTATCCAACGTGAGATATTTTCTTGAGTAAGGAACCTCTGCACTCCTGGCACCTCTGCTCAATTCATAATTAAATGAAGACAGGTTAAAGCAAATTTCAACCACACACCTTTAAATAAGGCAAATTGTTTTCTGAAACAAAGTGCTCTTTTATTAAACATACCAGCAGAAGAGCACATACAGAGCACACTAACCTGGGGGGGAAGTCCCTATACACCCCTATACACAAAATACCCCCAATTAAACCCACTCCCTAAAACATAACACAAGCAACATATACACGTGACCTGAACTAACAAAAAACAACAGTAACAACAATAAGTTGAACTTTTGAGTCTTGCAGAGTCAGCTGCTGCCCGCGGTTCACTACAATATATTCTAGGTGACATTTAGCTGTCTGTCAAAACTATGGACAGCACACATACCAATTTTTCATCATTTTGCTGACAGCAGAATGTCATCATGTGACAAGGGATCATATGAAGATGTTCTTAAGCAGATAGCCCCTTAAAATCCTTAGTATATAATAAGGCTTATTATTTAGAAATTACAGGGACTTCAATGCAAATTGGCTGAGCTATTCCTAGGTCATAAAAATGAGTAATAAAACTTTGGGATGGCAGGAGTCCCTGGCCATTCAAGGTGCTGAGTGACAAACCCACACACAATAAACAATTGAGTAAAATGAATGCCAAGAGCTACAGCATAAATATGTTTATTCATCAGTTAGCATTCAGTGTAAACTGCAGTTCAATTCATCTCAAAGCCTGAGGAGAAAAAGGCTCTGCAGGTAATTGATGAGTCAGAGTAATTCATTCGTGGGAATTTTTTTCATTTTCTTTTTTTGATTTTTGAGTTGATTTTTGATTTAATGATTAATTTATTCTCTTTTAAAATCTGTTATTTGTTTTCATTTCCTTTCTCGACTCTGTTACTTTTTACATTTAACTTTTTTCTTCACATTTTCTTATCTGTATAGCACTTTGACTGCAGTGTATGAAAGGCACTATACAAATAAACTTGCCTTGCCTATAGCTGGGGGAAACAGGCCGGAATGCACTGGAACCCCTTCCAATAGTAAAAGTCAGGAACACCATAACAGCTCAGATTTGAAACATCTTGGTAACTACTGTCAACTACTGTCTTGGTAAGTACTCTGTTTTAAAGTGTGTGCAAGAAATGAAGTGTCTGGCTCGCTCAATCAATGGAAAGTAGGGGTGCAGCAGCAGTGTCCGCCCACCCAATTTCCAAGGAACCAAGGCACACAGTGTGTTTGGAATGTTAAAGTAGACAGGCCACTCCACAATCAGTAAGAAAAGTTGTAGTTTGCTTTCTAATTTTCTCAAAACTCAGTGTCATGTTACTGATATTTTTGCGGATTTGTGTTTTTATGTTTGAGTTATTACATTAGCCAGTGACTCGAGTGGAAGGT
Organism: Pygocentrus nattereri; assembly: GCF_015220715.1. Classification (NCBI taxonomy): domain Eukaryota; kingdom Metazoa; phylum Chordata; class Actinopteri; order Characiformes; family Serrasalmidae; genus Pygocentrus; species Pygocentrus nattereri. The sequence continues at coordinate 12,812,924 of NC_051229.1, read as the reverse complement.
TATGACTGTGCTAACTTGCCTACTTATGTCAGACAGTCCTAAAAAGCTAGCTAGATACCTAAATATAAACAGAATATGATATCAACTCCTGTGAAGTTGTTCTCCCTCTGGAGAGAATCCACTTGGACTCTTCCAGGCTCCATTTACTTTGCACCACTACTCACACCTGCAGCTCACATCCTGGACTCATGAACTCCCTTTTATATACCCCTTTGTTTTACCTGCTTGTTGTGATGTCTCTGTGTTTGCACTTGAGTTCTGAGCCTGTTTCCATGTTGACCCTTAAGCTGACTTTCTATTTTTCTATTGCCTGCCTGTGTTTTGACTGCTGCCTGTATGGACTACGAATGCTGGACTGCCCCAAAAACGATTTCACATTTACAACTGACCTACATGACCTACAACATTACAACACAGAATGTCTTCGACAGTCCAGTTCACAACACAAAACATGCTCTTAGTTCATGAACCAATTCAGTGATGTTTATAAATATTCAAAGAGGTTGATTGTCTTTTCCTGACTGTTCTTTTCCTGCTCTACACACTATCTACATATCTGATGTCTAATCAACACATTAATGATTATAAGGTGGTTGGGATAGTGTAGTGGTTATCACCTCTGCCTTCTACACTGTAGACTGGGGTTCAATCCCCACCAGGGCAAGCACCCTACACTATACCAATAAGAGTCCTTGGGCAAGACTCCTAACACCACCTTGGCCTACCTATGTAAAAATGATCAAATTGTAAGTCGCTCTGGATAAGAGCATCAGGCAAATGCTGTAAAAATGAAAATAAGGTCTGAAATGAAAATGTATAGGCTATACATGGATGGAAACCTTGACCCACGAAGTAAGGTATTAATCTTAAGCTTCTAAGAAAAAACATTCAGGCTTCCAGCTTTCAAACTATCTTAGTATGTTTAAAGCGTGATTGATTAAAGCATTAGACATAGATTTTAATTCTAATAATTATAATTATTTTAAGGCCTGTTTATCAAACACAGGCACGCAGGCCAAGTCAGACCCGTGGCACGTTCCTATTCATCCAGCAAAATGATTTTAATTTTCTATTAACATCAGTCTATTTCACCATGAGCTGCACTACAGTTCCCAGCTTGCACTGCATGACTACATGCTTTTTTGGGGGGGGAGGGGTTGAGCTTGCTAACTTGCATTACATAAATGGGCCAACAACACGTTTGCTGTTCATTGACAATGTTGATGAGTGTGCCTTCACCAATGTCACACTTTTTCCCCACCCTAAAAAAATCTACTCTCTGTGTCACCCCCAGATGTTCACGTTAGGTCCCATGAGACTATGGTGACATCTGAGATTCTATGATGGAATGAATCCTTTCCTAAAGAATCATAATCAAATCAAACTGGAGGTCAGAGATTCACAGGGTGCATAAAGTGCAAAAAGTCATTTTGAGGTAAATAGACCGCAGCGCACCTCAGACACACACAGAAGTGTTGGCATAACAGCCATTAGCACAGAACACGGAGCTCTTCAAGCATGAAAAAGTTTCAACCTCGGTGTAACACCAGCCGAGTGGATCTTCACTTAAATCGAGTAGTGAGCCGTGAACAAGACGTGAATATTTCATGCCTGCTGCCTAATTCGGTGCGTATTTGTGAGGACAGCAAGTCAGATTAATGTAATGTGACCTACATAAGCCATCTTATCTGCTCAGAGCACGAAAGCGAAAAAGAAAAAAGAGGGAAAAGAGGGGAGCTGATAAACATCGGCAGAGAAATGGCAGGCTGTTCCTGTCAGCGCTATTCAGGCTCACTGTCCTGCGCTCGGCCTGCTATTCTCCCCCTGCTAGGCAGAAGGAGAATGGAGAGCGAAAAGAAAAGGAAGAATTTCGAATGAGGCTTGCTTCCAGTGGTTTCTTTTGCTACGTGAACAGCCTCCCAAGCAGTGGAGAGAGTGGAGGGATCCGGTGAGCCAGGGAATAAGGTGTGATGATGGTTTAGAAGATGTTGAAGGGTGTGAGGATTCTTTGCTCGTTGGAGAAAAAGACAATGTTCAAAAGCTGGGAGCAGATAATTTAAATATTTAGGACCCTTGTGCCATGTTATCAGACTTTAGCACCGTTCGACTGTTTGAGCTGGATTAGTTTTACCAGAGGAGGTTCTGTAATGCAATTTGTAAAAGGTTTGACCGGGCGATTCATATGGGATAAAGTGCCTGTGTAATTTCCCCCAAATCCTTGGACTGAAAGGTCAGCTGGATGTTTACATCAATGTTCCACGACAGGCACCCCACCCCTGCGGTCATCCTTTTTGCAGAACTACGATATAAGTGCACTTATATAGTAAGTGGAGCTGATAAAATGGACAATGAGTGTAGAAACAAGGCCACACTAAAGGCACAAGGGCACATAGAGTGCACCTTTGAATGGCAAAATGAGAAATGGGACACCCACAGGCATGTGCAAAATGAGGACCACAGGATCAGCGGTGTAGAAAATGGGACAGGGCTTCAACAACAATAACAATACAGCACAGAGCCACGTCTATTAGGTTTTGTTATTCCATTGTCACGAGGTAGACTGGAACTGAACTGTCCCAACCACCCAAGCAAAATGAAACAACTGCCGCGGTTTAAAAAACCTTGTATCTCTACTTGAAGTGATTAAAATAACTTTTTTTCTCGTTCCATTAACCTCCATTTCAAGTTGAGCATGTTCTCCTTGTCCTGTAAAGTTACCATTTTAAAGATAGAAAGTTTTTTTTTTCCAAATATGATATTCAGTGCAAACTGTGCAATGCATGTGATTTGACTCTTGTATATTACATACTTTCTCCAAAAATATGATGGGCCAATCATTAGTTAGATGTGTTAGTCACTGATCACATGATTATGACACTACCAACATGGACACCTCAGAGATGACAACAGGTGAGGAGCCTGGTGATTTTGAGGTCTGTACCTCCAGTTTCCTGAATGCTAGCAATGTGATACAGGGCACATCATGCTCTACTGACCTGTGGAGTTTGGCTTTGCTCTAATATTTCTCCAACAATCTACAGCGCTTCAAAGATTAGATAATAAATGTAGTTATCTCCAGTCTATCAAGGACTACCATAAAAAGTCAGGTGTCATTTGAGTGTGGGCACAACACCCTAAAAACCTGTAGAGTATAAAGTAAGTTACTCTAATTTTTGCCAAGTTATGGCACTCTGGACTCGGTATCATCTCGGTAATGCCACCTTGTGAGCCTAAATCAGATACTCCCTGAGGCCTAATGTGATCCAGGGCTTGTTGGAAACTCTACTGACCTGTTGCGTTTGGCTTTTTAAGTAAGATTTTTAAAGTCACTTGTTGCAAAGCATTCCTTGCTCCTGTGGTTTTATTCATGACATCAACTATTAGTCAACAGCGACTCGACTGTCAACTTTGAAATAACTGAAGTTGTGCAACCCCTATTTCCAACCGTTATTTGGAAAAACTTTGGATAGTGCAGTTTTGAGAGCTCTCTGTCAGCTATACATGGCTATAGCCCTAACTGTTTGGAGACGCTGGGTAACGTGGGCAGTGGTCCATTTAATGAGGGCTGAAGTTGATGTTCCACTGCGCCATTACCCATCAAAACCCTGTAAAAATACCAGTAGAGCAAACAGCTCTGAGAGAAGGTAGTGCCAAACACATGACCCTAAGATCACTTCACAATTCTTACTATCAGACTATTATTTCATAATGGATTGAATTCACTCCGTAATACTGTCAGACTATAAACGCTACACATACTGAAGATTCATACTGGATTAAAATCACTTCCCAATTCTTACTGTCAGACTTTCTATATACTATACACACTGCAAATTAACACTGGATCAAAATTCACTCCACAGTTGTTACTGTCACACTATAAAACTACACACTGCAAAATCACAATGGATTAAATTCACTCCACAATTATTACCGTCTGACTGTAAAACTACACACTGCAAAATCACAATGGATTAAATTCACTCCACAATTATTACTGTCAGAGTGTAAAATCTACATACTACACACACTAAAGATTCATGCTGGATCAAATGTACCAAATTCACTCCACAATTATTACTGTCAGACTTAACAACTACACAAAGTAGATTCATGATTAATTAAAATCACTCCACAATTATTAATATCAGACTGTAAGATTTATATACTATACACACTGCAGATTCATGATGGATTAAAATCACTCCACAATTATTCCTATTAGACTTCCAAGCTACACACACTGCAGATTCATACTGGATTAAAATTAATGCAAAATTATTACTGTCAGACTGTAAAAACAACATACACACATTCATACTGGATTAAAATCACTTTGCAATGATTACTGTTCAAACTACACTCAGCCGAGGTGTTCAAGATTAAAATCACACATCTTGTCAATTACATTATTTACAGTACCTTTCCAGGTAAAATTCAACTTGTTCCAATAGGGCTTATGAGACATAAATGTATAGCATGTTTGAGAGAGATGGGGGGGGACAGAAGGAGAAAGTGACTAGAAGTGAAGGTTAACGAAACAGATGGTATGCTCACTCACAGACGCTTGATTAATGATTCTCCCAAATTTGAAATAAACTATCTATCTGCCAGCTGCCCATCGCCTTCTGCTTTGAAAGCGCACTTCACCCGCCAACGTACCACAGCAACAGCTATAAACAGTCAAGCTCTCAACTGCCTCACCAACCGAGCATTTGTAGGCCTTCTCTTTATATGCCAGCTGGGGTTTGCAAGGAAAGTCAATCCGTCAGTTTTACTGCTCTAACAACAGCATCGAAAGGATCCTTAACCACCTCCAGCGTCTGTTCCTCAGGAGGTTGTCTTAAGACTCTTGGTAGTTGGTGGATTCATATCGACCTGCAGAAGAAGTGGAAGCCCTTTGTGACCAATGCAACAGTAATTAGTTCTGTAACGGATGTTTTACACATTTTTTTTTCTGCAATGTGGTCTTGCACCAAGTTTGGTAGGCTCCAAGTCTGTCAATTGGAATTTCAATGTTCAGTCTTATAGCTCTTGTTCTGTAGTAGTAAACTGGGACTAAGTTAGCCTAGTTGACTTATATTGAAAGTGGCTAATTTGGCTCTATTGTCCAGCACATTAAAATATTTGTAATGTCAGTTGTAATGGTTACATATTTAATCACAGCTTTACATGTTTCACACCCACAGTCTGATGCATAGTATATGCTAGTGCATACATGTATATAGTAGCAATGTCTGAGCCAATTCTTTTCAATGAATCAGTCAAACTGATTCAAAATTTCAACCAATTGCCAGTCATTTAAATTTATATTTTATTAACATGGTGAGTCTGCTAGACTGCTAGACTGTTCTGGTGCAAACTGTGCATGTTATTAATGCTGCAATGTTTAATGTGGGAACCTTTTAATGCACATATGTAGTCTCTGCTCATCCGGTAGCACAATGCCAATGGAATTTTCTGTCTTGTTAGTGTCAACCTAGTGCACATCATCATTAGTCTGTCAGCCTTGGCTTAAAAACAGACAGTCGAGTGATGTTTTAGTTGGTATGTTGTGGGTTTTACATATTTTTACTCAACTCTTGTCTCTGCATATTAGCTGAATAGCCTGTTAGCCTGTTATCTGCTGACCTCGGGCCGGCCTATTAAAAAGAGGACAGAAATTAGTTGAGTTATAAGAAAGAAAAAAAAATGATTTGATGGTGGTTTGACATCACTGTGTTTGCACTAGCTGTACTTGAGGTTTCTGTGTTAGTCGGTTGGCAAATACTCCAAGGAACACAAATTATAAGGAACATTTGATTCTTTAAAACGAACAGTTGGAAAGTTCCTGATTTGGTCAAATAAATTACTATTGACCACCACTCTCAGTGACAACGTGCATACACAGTTCCTAATACTAGTTTTTACCTGTTTGATGGGAAATACACATTTACAAGCCATTACCTCTCTGGAAACTAAAAAGCAATGTGCCTTTCAAGCAATTTATAGTTAGTAAGCAAGATATCTTATTTATTTGCACGTGCATATTCCTGAGTAGACAGTTCTCAGCCACGTTAAACCACAATGTCTGACGACAGTCCGATTTGTGAGCCTAGTTGGTTACAAATCTGCTGCAGTTGATAACTGCCGTAGTCATCACCAACTGCTGGGTGTCTTGCCTGTTGATGCTCTGTCAGGCCTGTAATGCAACCTTTTTTCAATCATCACTTGTTTTTGCCTTCAGTCTTGTCACAGTAAGTGAAATGCTTGCTCTGTGGGATTCAGGTTTGTGGACAGACAAGAATATTCCACTTTTGGCCCTGAAAAACTCTACAGCTGCTTCGGCAGTTGGCCTGTTGTCACCGTTTCATTTTTAAACACACTGCGCTAGAGTAGGCCTGCAGCTCCAAACCAATAAAAAATGTTTGGGCTGTGTCCATACTTTCAGATTATTCTATATAATTGTATTTTGTCTGAGTCTGCTCACATACCTTCTGGAATCTTCTTAAAAATTCACCCAATGATTAGTCTTAGGGCAGGTAAACAGACATAGCACTTGAAAGCTGCTGTAATGCATCTGGTCTGCATTTTACACGCTCCATGGGACTCGCTAAAATCCATGGCCTCAATATAATTGACCCATTAATGTGCCCTGTCCGTCACTTCTTCTCAACAGAAAATGCATCAAGGCTGTAAATGTCCTTTTTAGATAATCCATTAATAAACAGTGTTCCCTGGACAGCTTGTTTGGTTTGACCACGCGTGGGAGGACAGACTCTCCATCTGCTTTGTTTAACAGTGGGCGAACAAAATCCATTAGGTCTGCTGTCTTCAATGAAATGGAAGCTGTCTGACCAGATGTTTTAATATGACCAGCACTGAGAGGGTTTAACGGAAGTCGACTTTGGACCACCTGCCTGGTGGTGTCCATTTTGCATGCTTGTTGTTGGCCGTCGTGGTTACTAATGGCAGTTTCATCTGTTTACGCATCAACTTGTAGCCCTTGTAATCTGTAATCCTCTCAGAAATCCTGCCATAATCAGGCTAAATCTGTCGCCTCCAGCCTTAAACTCTGTGTTGTCTCATGCCTGGCATGTTGAATTCTGTGCATGAGGCCAAAAAACCATGTGTAGCTTTGCATTCGGAGTCATAATGGGACAGGGTTTAATTTCTACCCTGTGCAGCACTGCACGTGTCATAATGATGTATATCGACAGCGCTGCACATGCGCACGCCTGTCACTACTGCTTAAAATCATATTCATCCGATGCACATCTTCAGCCGTGTGATAATGGACAGTGGTGGCAGGAAGGAAAATAGCTCGCAGCAAAAAAAAAAAAGCCTGACTGCAAGCATTATTCTACACCATCAATAGCATGCGCCCTTGGAGCTTTCATCAATGTCTACTCGCGCTCGCGCTCCGTCTCTCACAAAACAATAAGCAAAGAGCGGCTGAATCATGCTCAGAGCATAATGGGACACTTGAAAGATGTTCACAATTGGAGGTAAAGAGAGGGAGAGAGAGCAGAGAGAAAGGGAGAAATGGGAAGGGGAAGAAGGATTAAAAAAACCCACAAATGATTATAACTGTATGTGATTAATAGACCTTTGAAGGCGTGTTAGTATGCAGACTGAATCATGCCGATACAATAAAACTGATAGTTCTAGTTTATGAACCTAATTGGCTGAGCTGCATTCGAAGCCATTGTAAAATGACTTGATACACACACACACACACACACCTATGACTGCATACTGAATTCTGTATTAAGTCACCAAGAACTACTGTGCTGCTAATGGACTGTTATGCTGCTGACATAGACTGACATTGTACTGACAGATAAAGAACCTGATTTTGTTTAAACTGAGGGGCTGATAACTTATTTTCTCACCAACTATAGGCTAAAAGACTGCAAGCTAATCAGGCTGAGAAGTAGCTATCAGGCTACAAACCGCTTCTCCACTAATATTCACTGTTAAGGCCTTTACACAATGAGTGTGATATACAGTTCTGTGCGAAAGTCTTAGGCACCCAAGACACATTTTCAAAATCTATTTATGTGTGTAGTATGTGTTTATTCACTGAGAAAAGTGTTAATATTTGAATGAACAGAATTTATAGAATATTACTTAATAATGACATTATATTATATATTGTGATAAACTCACTGCTGAGGTAAATTGTTTAAAAATTTGCTTAGATGCCTAAGACTTTCGCATAGTACTGTATTTGAGCAATTTATCTGAACAACAATAAATTCATGTGTTTGCATGGCAACACCCAAGATGACACAGCAGCTGAATTCCAGCAAATTTCTCAAATTTCTCAAATGCTAAATTGTGCAGAATCTCCAAATACAGAAATTACATATCACTGGGATACAAATGTCTTATGCAGAAACATTTAACATTTCAGCTTCTGAGTGAAGTGACGAAGCTCTTCACGCTAACGTTACTTTCACTTTTCCAAAATGAACAGTAGCCCAGTCTCCCTGGTTGAAGTCATACTGGCTATTTTGTGCTATGTCTCGTGTTACCAGCTTAAAATGAGTTCGCGGTCCAGGCTGCAAGTGAAAGAGTTTGTAAAGTTTTAGCACCTAAAATGAAGTGTAGAAACTCTCATGTTCTTTATTTGCTTTTCCAACCTGGAAAGCATCCTGCACAATTTGCCCACAGTTTGCCCATTTTGTGGGAAGCAAAAGACCATGTCATAGATATTCTGCCCCTCTTTCTGCAGCATGAACAATTTGGTGAAATTCTAAAATAAAAAAAATCGTGATGTGTCTGGTGTGGATGTTTTTGATGCAAAAAAATCACAATCTGAATATCTTTGTACTGTTTTTTTTGGATTTATTGAATGATTCCGTGAAAGTAATATGCTGTTTGAATGCTATGTTGCTTGAATGCTTTATTTACTTCAAATGTCTATATTTTGGTTAGATCTGCCTTATGCCGTGTTAAACCCACTGTGGGACAATGGATGTCTGGTACCATTAGCTTAAGGTGAACATACATATCACATTAAGATGCTAGCAAAAATTAGCATTAGTGTTGTGGTGGTAATTTTGCTAAACAAAACTTAAAGCTTAAGACTGATGTTTATGCTTTAAACAAAGCTATAGTATAATATTTTCATTATTACATGACATTTATGAAATGATAGCAGTACGTGGGTGACTTTAATGAGTGACTGTAAACTTGTTAATTTATGTTCTACCTTTTTATAAAAGCACACAACACATGGCCTCATGGTGTTTTTGTTAATAGCTGGCATTGTGTCCTGCAGTAAACTAAAACTTTCCAAATTGAATACATTTGGTCTTGCGTACATTTCCCCCCGAATGCCACTGTATCTTGTGAAATTACAAGGTCATTAAGAAGGTGAAGTAGGAATGCTGCTTCATGCGAGTTAACACTGCTGCATAGTGAACTGACATAAGACTGTCATAAGACTGGCAAATCAGTGAACTTTGTGAAACATGATAGTTAAACTGCTTTGGTAGGAGACTTATTTTCATGTGATGTCATTTCAATGTGCAGGAGTTTTAGCGCCCTTATAGCATGTATTATTGTTCACTATTCATATTTTGACTGTTCAACAATAGTTCATAACTCAGAAGATCCTGGGATATTCAGCAGAAAAATGTTTGTTTATATGAGCAATGTGTTTGCCTCTAGTTGTCGCTGGTCTTTGTTGTTTGAACTGTTATGGTTGTGTTTATATGTTGGTTCGGTGTTTCTGTGTTTATCATGTCTGACGTTAAATCTATCCCTGTTGGCCATCTGACTTTGGACCGCTATGACCCTGATTTTGGATTTGCCCACAATAAAAGTCACTTATCTCCACATATGCGTCTGCAACCTCGCTCCCCGTTACAGAAAGACCCGCCTCCAAAGGACGCGGCGGATAGGCTTGTCTGCCCCCGCGGACGTCGCGGCAGGCGAGCCTCTGTAACGGGGGCTTAAATAATAACAGGGTAAACAAGGAACAGGTGGGAACACAGGTGGAAACAATCAGGGGTGGAGTCACGAAACGAGGGGGCTGGACTAAAAAAACAAAACAAAGAACACGCGGGCTAAACCAAAACACAACACGAACACATGGACAGGACTGGGAGGGGCCAATCATGACACAGAGCTCCTAATCCAGGCCAACTACAAAACGTCTGACCTCAGAGGTCTATAGAATCTTGTAAACAATGTACCGGTTGTTCTATTTATATTTCTTCGTTTCCTTCTTTCTTTCTTTCTTTCTTTCTTTCTTTCTTTCTTTCTTTCTATTTACTATTTGTTTATCCTGTTTGCATTATTGTTTGTATAATTTCTAACATTCATGAATAGACAAAGAGAGAGTGAGTCAGAGAGAGGGAGAGAGTTTGAGGATATGATTTGCAATCTTGTAAATTATTTCTTTCCCATTCTATTTTTCTTATTTCTCTTACTTTTGTCTGTAGAGCACAGAAAGAGACAAAAATAGAGGTAGAGAAAGACAGAGAGAGAATTCCGTTTGAATGCATTATTATTATTTTCATATCTATGTTATGGACAAAATGTAATTTCCTCACATTCATGCCAGTGAAGCACAAAAAGAGACAGGAAAGGAAAAAGATTTAGATTAAAAAGGGAAAGAACGAGATAGATTTTTGTATTTCTTTGGAGTCAGAATGAGAAAGAGGCAAAGACAAAATAGAGAAAGGGGCAGAGAGAGATTATGATTATACATGATTTAAGAATGAATTAAATTTAAGATTAAAGGCCAATATGCTCCATTTTTCTTATATTTTGTTTTCCCTTCCTTCCTCTTATTAACATCTGTGATTTTATGTACCAAAAACTGCTTTACAAAGAAAAGAGACAAATGGACATAAAATCAGCGGACTCGAGAAAATAAAGACAATAAAAACATAGAAAAAGGAATAATAATAAAAATGTAAGGGTTCATATTTTGCTTTTAAAATCTATTTATAACATTAATTTTATCTATCTAAAGTGTTATTCATTTTTACCCAGAGAGAAAGAGACTACTGACCTTCCAACCTCTCTCCATCCCTTAGAATTAAACTGGCTGTTTTTGTGTCTTTAAGACTATATATGTAAATGAGCAATTTTCTGATTGGCTGCCCTGTATTGTGGCTCAAAAGGTACTTAGAGCTGAAGCACTGCTTACAACCTCAGTGTGAATGAGCAGAGATAAACTGCTGCAGGCTGAATAGAAAGATATGGATTTATGCAAATGAGTTGATTCTTGTTACATCATAGAAACAATGAATTCAGAACAGCAGCATAGTTTCTGTATATGTACTGTATGGACTGGGATTGAATGGTGTGTCTAGAATCTGAAACAATGGTTATATATCACTTTAAACTCCTTTATTTTAAAAAAAGCAAGGGGAAATTGGGTTTTCCATGACATGGGCACATTAACTTATCATCTATTGTTTTATTTCTATTTGTTTCCCTGTTTTTCTCTTGTTTATTATGTTTGTTAACACCTTGGCAAAATGTAATATTGTAACATTCATGCCAATAAAGCAGTAATGAATGGAATTGAGAGAGAGAGAGAAAGAGAGAGAGAGAAAGAGAGAGAGAGAGAGAGAGAGAGAGAGAGAGGCCTAAATGCCCTCTGGCCATTTCAGGCCATGCTTCTTGTGTTGTCATGGAAACAGTAGCCAATAGTGAAGGGTCTGGTGGAGGAAGGCGAGGCTCGGGGGCTTTGGGTCCAGGTCCAGGGTTCAGACACTTAAATCCACTTCCACTATATGCACAGAAAATGAAATGAGACTGCAAGCAAGATTTTACCCTCTTACAATCTATTTCAATCCTCCACTGACTCCTTCAACACGTACCAGTCATTCCCCACTGCACACAGTCCCTACTCCACACAGTCCCCCCTCCGCACAGTCCTTACTCCACACAGTCCCCATTCCGCACAGTCCCTACTCCACACAGTCCCCACTCTGCACAGTTCCTACTCCACACAGTCCCCATTCCGCACAATCCCTACTCCACACAGTCCCCATTCCGCACAATCCCTACTCCACACAGTCCCCACGCCGCACAATCCCTACTCCACACAGTCCCCACTCTGCACAGTTCCTACTCCACACAGTCCCCATTCCGCACAATCCCTACTCCACACAGTCCCCATTCCGCACAGTCCCTACTCCACACAGTCCCCACTCTGCACAGTTCCTACTCCACACAGTCCCCACTCCAGACACACCCCACTCCACACAGTCCCTACTCTGCACAGTTCCTGCTCCACACAGTCCCCATTCCGCACAGTCCCTACTCCACACAGTCCCCACTCTGCACAGTTCCTACTCCACACAGTCCCCACTCCAGACACACCCCACTCCACACAATCCCTACTCCGCACATTCCCTACTCCACACAGTCCCCATTCCGCATAGTCCCTACGCCACACAGTCCCCACTCCGCACAATCCCTACTCCACACAGTCCCCATTCCGCACAGTCCCCACTCTGCACAGTTCCTACTCCACACAGTCCCCACTCCACACAGTGCCCACTCCAGACACACCCCACTCCACACAATCCTCACACAGCCTGTTTTTATTTCACTGTTTTTGTGATGTCACAAAAACCAGCACATTTACATATGTCCTGCTGTTCAACCAACATTAGTTTAGCTCCACTCATTTACACTGAAGTATAAGGAGTGGTTCAGCACGGACTGCTTTTTGAATGAGGGACAGCCAATCAGAACAGAGCTCGTTCACATATATATCAATCAAAAAGGCACATTAACAAAAACAGCCTGTTTAATTCAATACAAAATCCCAAAATGTAGAATGTAGGAAAATAAATTGATGTTTTTTTAATTTCATGTTCAGTGAGTTTTCTTTATTTTCTACTGTTCTGGTATGTTGTTTTTATGTTTGTTTGTTTCTTTCTTTTTTACAAAGCACTTTGTGTTGCATTGTAATCCATGGTGTTCTCTAACAAACTTTGCTTTAATCAAGGCTGTCACGATTGGCCCCTCCCAGTCCTGTCCATGTGCTTGTGTTTACCTCCCAGTCCTGTCCATGTGCTTTTGTTTTGTTTCTTCCCGGTCCTGCCCCCTTGTTTTCAGACCCTGCCCCTGTTGCATTTAAGCCCCGTGTTTTCCCCTGTGAGTTTGCTGTTTGGTCTATGTTTGTTATTTGTTTCTTCTGGCCTCTGGAACAAACTCTCTGTTTGTTTATCCTGCATCTCTTTTGTCATGTCTGTTCCCTGTTCAATCCGTGTTGACTCTGTGACTCTGGATTGTTTTGACCCTCACTCTGTATTTGCCCTTAATAAATCTCGCTTATCTCAGCACGTGTCCACCTCATCATCGCTCCCCAATGTTACAGAGGTGTTCATAAGGCTACATAACACCCTTCATAAGCCCTTTGCGACAACTGTAAAACTTTATGGAAAATGTTATGACAACCTAATTTCAGACAAATTTTTTGTCAACTTGATACATACATATCCCCCTGAAGCTGAACTAGCCCTAGCTTCACAATAAGAGCCCCTAGCAAAATAATCCCGTGAATAAATAAATAAAGAGCTACTAACCTGGAATTAACATCCACATATTTCTTGAACACACTACATTGCCCTACAATATTATTGTTGTGTGAAATTTGTTATGATTATTGTTTTCATTAGAGTCACAGACAGAATGAGCACCCCTGCATGCATGAGTATATCTGCACTGACATGAAGTGTGTATGCATGTTCCCTGTGTATGTAAGTGTATCTGTAGGTGGGAGGTTATAATGGAAAAACATTCATTTTTCCTTTCACCAGCATTCCAGCTCCATCTCGCTGAGCCGTTTAATGCACCGCACCCCACAAAGTGTTTTGTGTCATCCTGAATGTGTGTGTTTTCACTCTTCCTGTTCCCCCCTCCCCCCATTTCTGATTGTCTGCTCGCTCTTCACCACTCTGTAATCAGCGAACACTGGCAGCGTAATCAGAGCACACTCACAAACACATACGCATAACACACATCTCTGCATCGGAAGTCATCAGAGGCGACTCACTAACACTGCATGTAACGATCCACTGCATAGTTCAGTGAAGGCCAGGAGCGCTGGCTCTAACTGGCTCGGCACCACCAGCCATCCTGCTGCCAGTGCCAACCACCACCGATCAACGACTAGGCTGGTGAAGAGCTTTGCTGTGTCTAATCACACATATGGAAGAAGATTACGGAGCATCTGTGCCAAGTCCTCCAACTTCAGAAGCAGTTGCTTCCATCAGGCTATCAGAGCAGATCTGCCTGATGGCACTTTAAAGCAATGGTTCAGTCAAAAGTCATATTTACATGGCTTCCCCATTATCAGAAATATAATCAGCCAGCTTTGGCATGATTGGTGCTGATCTAGTTTTGCAGAAAGCTAAAGCTATGAGAATAATGTAGCACACAAGCAATGGAAGCTTATAGCTAGTCTTATTAGCATTATGCCAACTGCATGAGTAAATCAGCACACACGTGTGCAAACCATATAAAGTTGTTAAGTAATCCCAAATAGACTTGTTTGTGTGGTTTCTAATGCTGTATTATCAGTGTCGGTCAGTATACTTAGAAAAACTAAAGGCTGAATACTGAATACTGTGTTATAATGTGATCCATTGCAATATATAATACAGTAATGTATTCAGAATAAATTTAGAATACATTTACAATTAAATACATGATGTTAAAGCACATAGGAAAATCTCTACTGCTGTTTTCTGTTAATGACATATAACTTGTCATGAAACACATGTAGAAGTCCAGTACAACATGCCACTCATAAACATGTCCACTACTCAGGACACTGTTCAGATCCATCATCCCTCAAAAGAGTTCAGTAATGCTGAGACTAATAACTGATCATCACATTGATTTATCAGTCCACTCAATCTTTAGCAGAGCTCAGTAACATTAAGATTAATAACTGATCATCACATTGATTTATCAGTCCACTCAATCTTTAGCAGAGCTCAGTAACATTAAGATTAATAACTGATCATCACATTGATTTGTCAGTGTACTCAGGCTTTAGCAGAGCTCAGTAACACTGAGATTAATAACTGATCATCACATTGATTTATCAGTCCACTCAATCTTTAGCAGAGCTCAGTAACATTAAGATTAATAACTGATCATCACATTGATTTGTCAGTGTACTCAGGCTTTAGCAGAGCTCAGTAACACTGAGATTAATAACTGATCATCACATTGATTTGTCAGTGTACTCAGGCTTTAGCAGAGCTCAGTAACACTGAGATTAATAACTGATCATCACATTGATTTGTCAGTGTACTCAGGCTTTAGCAGAGCTCAGTAACACTGAGATTAATAACTGATCATCACATTGATTTATCAGTCTACTCAGGCTTTAGCAGAGCTCAGTAACACTGAGATTAATAACTGATCATCACATTGATTTATCAGTGTACTCAGGCTTTAGCAGAGCTCAGTAACACTGAGATTAATAACTGATCATCACACAGATTTATCAGTGTACTCAGGCTTTAGCAGAGCTCAGTAACACTGAGATTAATAACTGATCATCACATTGATTTATCAGTGTACTCAGGCTTTAGCAGAGCACAGTAACACTGAGAATAATAACTGATTATCACTTTGATTTATCAATCTACTCAGCAGGGCTCGCCTGGGAGTTAAATTCAGTCCTGGACTTTTGTCTTGCCCACTAAAACCACAGGTGTAATTACCATGCCCCTCTAAACTTACTATTTTTACACAAGTGAAATTAAACTTTGTGCCTGCTACTGCTTGCAGCACATGCCCATTATAAAAGGCTATAGTTATTAACGTGTTTATATACATCACTTCGTACTGGGAGCATTACAGGGATTGGTGAATGGAACTGGGAGGTAAAAGGGGAGAAGGGGAGGAGCAGCTGGGCCAGGAGCACACTGGAACTTTGTGCTTCAACGAAATTCTTACTTTGATTTTTGATTAGAAATTCCAATAAGTGAGTAAAATATTATTCGGTCAGGGTTACTTTTCCATGGGGAGTTGAGGTAATGCAAGTTTACCATGTATGTAATGTTTGTTACCAATTTGTATGGAACAAGAAATCTCAGTATGAATGACTTGGATGGGAGCGGCTACTTAATTTACAACTGCCTTTTGTCCAGAAATACGTAGAAAACATTTAATTTGGCTGTTATTCCATTTAGCCTAACCATCTGTCTTGCTGTCTTAGGAGAATGTATCATTAGCATATTAATTAGCTTGGGAATGCACAGCCATCAGTCAACATCACTGCATAGAATCAAACCTTTTTTCTGTTTTTTCACTTTTTCACGAATTATACACTTGAGGTAGGACGTAGGTAGTACACTTCGTCTTGGTTTTAGCTACAGAGAACACAAGTAAACACTTCTTCAGGTGCTTGGATACTTAAGCAACTCTTTTTCCAAATGATGATGACGTTTATAGTGGCATATCAATTCACACAGGATTAATATGACATGATCTGAAGCTTGTTTTATAGAAGGTAAAAGGTGCTGGTATCTTTACTGACACGGGAGCATGTCACTGACATGGCACGTTCAGATGGGAATAAATTACCCATAATCACAGGTAAAAATTATATTACAAATTACATTACTAATTCTGTCCAAGTGGTGCTTAAGTGAGAAACAAAATGATTAAAGATTAAAAAAGGAATGTGCAATCTACTACACAGCAAATGATGATATCTTAACAGGTGAAATTATCAAATGTAGCCTAATTATCTAATATTTCTCAGTTTGAAATTGTTGTAAGCTTATTAGAAGGTTATTTAACTTATTTGTACACTCTCAGAAATAAAGGTATGAAATGGTCACTTTTGTCACTGGGGTGGCACCCACAACAGTACGTCTCAGTACCTCTAGACAGGGAACATAATTGTACCATAATCCACTGAAATTGCATTTTCTTTTCTGTATTGACTCCACACACCCCGTCTCGTTTGCAGGCTTTTTGTTTTATTGTTCTGTTTTAGAACATTAGGTTCTGAAAAGGTAAAAATGTCTACTTTTCACCTGGAAAAACTTATTCAAGGTACACAGCTAGACTTTAAAACCACTGTGGTACCTTTGAGAGAACATTTTGATTGTTTGTGCCTTGATGAACAAAAACTGTACCTGCACAGCACCTTTATTTCTAACAGTGTAGATGTTTTCACTTTTTCTGCAATAAAATAATCACACTATACTGGCAGATAATTTTGTTTGTTTCAACCAAATCTAATAAAATAAAATTATCTGCCAACATAGTGAGATAATTTTACTTAATAAAATGACTTAAGACAAGTAAATAAATCCAGAAATAAGCTAAATAATCATATAATACATTGACAAATGTCTCAAAATTAGAAGTGTATTTTTCAGATAGATTCATGATCATTTCCCTTGCCAAGACACATTTTTGTGTAGCGAACATCTGATAAGAGTATCGTGACAACAGCATGTTATACAGTGTCAGAAACTACAAGTCTATTTGAGATGTGTACTGATTTAGGCACAGTGCTAATTGGCAGGGTGTGAGTTTACATTACTTGATAGCCACATCAAAGCTCAAAGTAAAACCAAAGAAGCTTCAGACACCAAACATGTCCCTGCTGATCAGTTACATTTGGGCAGACTGTAGATTTCATTTACAAATTGGTCTATTGGTCTATATGTATTGTCCGTTGTTCCCGTGTTAAATGTAGCATCGTGGCTCTGGGGGAACTGTTTTTCATTCCTCCCTCAGCACACAGCTGTGATGAGAGGAATGACAATAAAGCTCGACTTGGCTTGACTTCAAAAGTCCAGGCTCCGTCCCACTACCTCTTCTAAGTGCACTCTCAAAATAGACTGTTATTGTGAAAAACAGCTGGTCAGGATGGCAGACTATGCGTTACTTATAAAGCGCCTGTATCACAGAAAACCAAATTGTCCTCACTTTGTCGAAATAAAAGATTGATGTGGTGTGTAAACATTCTTAAAACTGCAGAACAACACATTCACTCAACAGTCCACATACAAACGCAAACCAATACAAGGCAATTTGAATCCATTGTGTTTGTGATGTCACAACAGACATAAATATGTATTTATTTATGGACATTCGGCCTACAGTGGTTTAGCTCCGCCCAGTCCTATTGAAGCTATAAGGAGCATTTCATCCTGGCCTGCTTTTTTGAATGAGACCCAGTACAAGGCAGCCAATCATTTACATACAGTCAATTACATGTATCAGATTTTAGGGCACAGCAAAAACATCCTGTTTAATTTGAAGGCATAAAGAAACTTTGAATTATAACTGTTTTGCATGCATAAACTCACACAGGCATTAAGAGTGGTCTTATAAAAATGGTCTTATTAAAATATTTAAAAAGTGTGATATGGACCTTTTAACATAACCAGTGCTTTGTAGCTAACACTAATATGTGACCTAATCACACAACATGGGTCAGATGTGCGCTGTGTTCTTGTGGCCTGAAGCAAAATAGATTAAAATAGCAATCAAAGAGGAATTCCACCAATTTTACACATTTTCAACCTAAGTAAATGAAATGGTTAGGCTGTGAACAAAGTCATTCAGAGTGCTGACTGACGCATTGTTTTATAATAGTTTTGAGAGAGGATTTTGGCCTGAAACATAGTTAAAAATCTGTTCATGGTAGAGATTTACATGGAGAGCAATGTAAGGAAAAATAGCATTTTTTCTGATTTACCACTATTTCCCCTTTATCAATATCACATATAAACACTCTGAAGACACATGTAGGTTTACTGTTCCTTTCAGAAAGTCAATAAAATGGCTGTATTTGCACTGTAGATATCGCAAGTCTTGGTTCCTATCACCACCACTATAAGGAAATCGGAGCCTGTAGGTAAACCATTCTGGGTGGGTTGGTTTACATCTCATCCGTTGAATTATGCAGTTATATACATTGAAAAATCTATGGAATTTTTCTTTAACACTTCACTGAGATCATTTACAGTTTCAACCCAAAGCAAATCAATACAAACAAGTTATTTTTTCCATTGTGTCCAACCCAGGCCTTACTGAGCCTAATGCAGAGCTGTATTGAAATGGGGAAGGAAGAAAAGAGAGATGGAATGAAAATAGACTGACCTTCTGTCTTGTGTTTACACTCTTGGTCCATTTTATCAATTATAGACTGTGGTCCATCTGTTTCTCTGCACACGTTTTACCCTGTTCTTCAATGACCAGGACGACCACAGAGCAGGTATTATTTGGGTGGTGGACCATTCTCAGCGCTGCAACAACACTGACATGTTGGTGGCGTGTACTGGTAAGAGTAGATCAGACTCAGCAGTGTTGCTGGAGTTATTATACACTGTGTCCCCTTACTCTCCACTCTACTAGACACTCCTACCTTGTTGGTCCACTTTGTAGATGTAAAGTCAGAGACAATAGCCCAATCTGTTGCTAGACAGTTTGTGCTGGGCATCCTTTAGTTCTTCATCAGTGGTCAATGGATACTGCCCACAGGCCGCTGATGGATGCATATTTGTGGTTGGTGGACTGTTCTCAGTCCAACAGTGACACTGAGACATTTAAAAACTCCAGCAGCACTGCTGAGTCTGATCCACTCAGACCAGCGCAACACACACTAACACACCACCACCATCAGTGTCATCTCAGTGAATGATCCTCCACCCAAATAGGAGCTGCTCCATCCACACTTGGCAATGACATGCTGTGGCTGATCCAATAAGTGGACAACGCTAAGTGCAGATGTGAGCTGGATACAGTTTGTCTTTGAGACACATTGTAACCTAATTAGTTGCGAGACGTTCCACCGTTTGTTTTTTAGCATTACACAACTTTACCAGCCAATTGTTGCCCAGTTTTAACTTTTTTGAAAGCTTTTGTTGGCATCAAATTCTAAATGGCCATATATTTGAAAAAAAAAAAACAACTCAGTTTTAATATTTGATATCTTGTCTTTGTTTTATTTGCACAATGGACTGGCGACCTGTCCAGGGTGTATCCTGCCTTTTGCCCAAAGACTGCTGGGATAGGCTCCAGCATCCCCACGCGACCCTGACGGAGAAGCGGCTTAGAAAATGGATTGATGGATGGATGGATGATTTGCACATAATTGGATTCTGTTTTTATTTACAGTTTGCACAGCATCCCAACTTTTTGAAAAACAGGGCTGCAGAACAAAGTGCACTTTTATGGTAAATCGACCTGATAAAATGGACAAACTGTGTAGATACAAAGAGGTGTACTTAATGAAGTTGCTGGTTGGTGTAAATTAACACATTATCCATTATCCAGAGAACTTGCTTCTCCAAACTTTAATGCACGATTATGACCTCCTGGTGATGTTAAAGCTGCATTATGAAATTCTGTATGTTACCACTGAAAGAAGTAGCATTACTGTCACCCTGCAAAGCCTGAAATAATAATGTAAAAGTCAGCATGACAGGTTGGGTTTCAAAGGTGCTTTTCAGACCATGTCATACGTCTTTACATATTAACATCACACACAGAGGCTCAAAAAGGCCCAACTCAGTGTTTAAGTCTCAAATGTAAAATTAACATTAGACCATGATGGCAGGAACAGATCATTCACTTACATTCTCAGAACACACATCCTTCACCAGGTTTTGACTGATTCCCCTTTGAATGCTCTCTCACCATGCTCATAGTCATCAGGATCGTCCATGGGGTCTGAAGCACAACCCACATTACAGGACCTCCTTCTGCATGTCGTGCTATTACACATTTTCACCAGAGAGGTCTCCAAATCACCAAAACTTACACAGTGTAGCTTTAACATATTTTTTTTTAATTAAACCATAAAATGTAGCTTGTGCAAAAGTTATGACGCATTTTATATTTTATATTTTATTTGTTCCAATACGTTGAGTAAATAAGTGGAAGTTATCTAAATCTGCAGACAAAGGTCATATTTACGTTTTGCTCCCTGTAAAAGATGTGTACTTATTTTCACTTGGAAAATCAACATCTGATTTGACCAGGTTTATTCAAGCTTGTGCAAGCAACTGTATTATCATGGTTCTGTGGATTATTATCAGCTGTAATTGGGTTCAAAATAACAGAACGGAATGCAGAACAGGGCATCCAAACGAGAGCAGAGTGAAAAAGCTGAACACAGTGTGAAATGCTGACAAAAGGCTTCCTCTGACAGACTGAGTGTGCAAGCGTGTGTTTTATGGGGTTATGTATGTTGACGTGGGTGTACTGGTTTTTTTTCTTCTGCTGTATTTGTTTAGACCGAACGTTCCCATGATGATGGGATCACATGAAAAAATTATTTTCCTCATTTCATTTTTATTTATTTATTTATTCTTGATGCTGCAGGGACATTTTGATGGTTCCTAACAAGGATTTGTTTTTAAATCTTATGCAACCGGGGCAGCAGGACACGAGTTTAAATCCCAATGATGCACAACTGTCAACTGAGAGCCTAAGAGAGCACAAATTGGCTCTGCTGTTCTCTGGATGGAAAGAATGGCTTACTTTCTCTCTGCTGTCCATCAACATGCTGCTGGCTAGTCCTGGCCTTCTGCCAGTGCACGTACCCTGAATTGGGCAGTCAGCACTCTCCTCAAAATGTGTTCAGCTGCCCCACAATGCTGCGTGAGCAGCAGCTCAAAAAAGATAGTGGCCTCAGAGGAAACATATGCATGCCTTCACACTCAGACCGGTTGGTGTCATGCAGTATATAAAAATGAGGAGTATTCAGTACAGTGAAGGCGAAAGACCACCCTTTGTTTACTTAATTTCCAGCCATTAAGTACAAGATATTCATTTTTCAGGAGAGATTTCTGAGGAGATCAGAAATGAGGTAATCCATTTGTATACAGGAGGAGAAAGTCAGAGGAAAATAAATTCAAAAAAGTTACAGAGAAAATGGGACTCCTAACAAAAGTGGACCTGGCAGACCACCTAAACTGTCCCCAGCAGATAAACAGAACTTTGATTTTTGAGAGAGAGGAGAAAATCAAGCTCCACTCTTGCTTTAGATCTGAAAAAATCCACAGGAGTTTCTGTCCATCTTTACACTGTGAGAAGACAGCTCACCACTATGAGTCTGAAAGGACGTGTAGCTGTGAAGAAACCCTTACTAATCTATGAAAAGAAGAACGTTAAAAGTGTTTGGGATTACTTTCAGAAAATGCAACCAACTTTGAAGACTGAACTTCGGACTCAGCTCTGTTGATCGTCCTAACACAGGTTTAACAATAAATGGTCTTAAAACTTAAACCTATAACTGCTATTTCACTCTTTAACCCTGAAGGCTGGCATGCAGACTGCTGGTGACATAGCAACGTGGAAAACAGTCTCACCTAGCTAGCAGCTAACAAAAAGCCAAAGAGAAACATCAGTGTTATGGGGATTAATGCATTTATTTGTATTATGGTGTGGGGTTGTTTTTCAGGAGTTGGGCTCGGCCCCTTAGTTCCAGTGAAATTTACTCTTAATGCTTCAGCAGACCAAGAGATTTTGGACAATTCATGCTCCCAACTTTGTGGGAACAGATTGGGGACGGCCCCTTCCTGTTCCAACACGACTGCGCACCAGTGCACAAAGCAGGTCCATAAAGACATGGCTGAGCGAGTTTGGTGTGGAAGAACTTGACAGGCCTGCACAGAGTCCTGACCTCGACCTGACAGGACACCTTTGGGATGAATTAAAGCAGAGACTGCGAGCCAGGCCTTCTCATCCAACATCAGTGTCTGACCTCACAAATGCACTTCTGGAAGAACGGTCAAATATTCCCATAAGCACACTCCTAAACCTTGTGGAAAGCCTTCCTGGAATAGTTGAAGATGTTATAGCTCCAACGGGTGGGCCGACATCATATTAAACCCTATTGGTTAAGATCGGAATGTCACTCAAGTTCATATGCATGTGAAAGCAGATGAGTAAGTACTTTTGGCGATATAGTGTATTTATAGCCGAGAAGGTAAAATGGACAAAAAATATTGCGGTTTGATTTTTGTTAAAAGGACAAAATAGCTCTTCTTAACATTTGTCTAAGGCTAAGGGTTAGACCAGGGGTCAGCAACCCTTAGCCTTAGACTAAACTTTAATTGTTACCAAATTTTTTCAAGTTTTACATGTTTGTGCTCATTCTGTTTTAAAAAGGTGAAACATGGAGCTTTCGTATGAAGCACTTCACAAAGCCAGGGATACTTTGTTACTCCTGTAGATTAGAACTGTACAAAGTCAGGACAACAACAAACACAGAGACACACACACAGGCAATCTGAGGAGCTGTCTGAAGTGGGTTCTGAACCATTACATCATCTGCAGTAGCCCATGAGGATGTGGATGCATCTCCACTTGGGCAGTGCGCTTGTGCTTGCTGAATGGATCGATCCCCCTCTGTTTCATTCCCGGCACGTCCAGCTGGCTGTGACACCACAGCGCCGTGCTCCAGCCAAGCCTATCCCTCCACCACCACTAGCGCTGATGGCGCACTGGACGATTGAGGCATGCAGCATCTCCCCTCAATGACCTGTGGAGCCCAGTCGATACTGCTCACAAAGATAATCTATTCCGTCTGTCACATAATGCCGGGGTTATTACACATCCCTCAAACCCACCACTGACAGGTCATCAAACTGACATCCAATACCCGCCACGGGCTCTTTGAAAAATTAGTTTGTTCGACGTGTCCAATATCTTCCTCCTGTTTTCTGAACCGATTTAGAAATAAAACTCGACTTGATTTGATTCAGAGATGCAGATTTAATGTATCAGCCTGTAAGTCGTAGTTAGTCACTAAGAGGCTTATGGTCCACATTATGTCCATTATACTTAGCCAAGTACCACCATATTAAGCAGTTATGTGTTTTTTCAGGTCACAGACATCTACTATACACTCTGGATTTATATAATCATGTTTATATTGTTTCAATTGACTGTTTAAATAAGGCAAACTGAAAGAATATTTTGAATGCTTACATGTTTCTTGCCTGGTTAGACGGTTCTTCTCTATACTGGACGCTCTATACTTGCATGTTGCTCTCAAAAGAACCTATTAAAAACGGTTCTTTATAGCAACAGATAGTGTTCCACTATTGCCACAAGTGGAAGAGCCTCTCTACAGTACTATCTACAATCCATTTTGCCAAGAGTGGAAGGTTACAGTTTTATGTATTTGGTATCTGCTCATGATAGAACACTTAGAGCTAAAGCCAGCGACAACTTAGCCAAGACACACTCTGTGTTTTTATGATCATGTTTATGATGTTTTGATGGACTGTTAAAAAACCAACCAAGGAGGCTGTTTGACTTGCAAAGTGAAAATATATCAACATATATTAGAATTGGCTTATGCTCTGCCCACAAAAATGATCTGGGAGTAGCAGCTGTTGCTAGGCTGGACAAGCTTTACAGAACTCTGACAAAATGTAATTTAGGTTCTAGTTTAGACCAAGTTTCCAGTTTAAAATGCCACATTTTAATATGCTATTTTAAGGAATTTACAAAACTCAAACTGTGCTTTTTGTATTGGCCATCAGCCCAGCACACCCTTAAAAAAGAGGTTCTTCAAGGGTTCTCCAGTAAAGGTAATGGTTATATGTAGAGCCATGACAACTTAAAGAGCCATTTAAATGCATATATGGTTCTTTTCCCTTCTTCTCTATGAATATTAAAATTTGTTCTACACAGCACCAAATATGCTTCTGCTATTGTTGTGAGCAAAAGGAACCCTTTTTAGTACAACATAGAACTTTCTTTGCCAGGATTGGAAAGTTCTACTTTATGGTTTGTGGTACCTGCTGATGACAGGTACCAACAAGACTTTGCCAGCACAGATAGACCACAGTAAATAGAACTACCTGTTAAAGAGGTTCCAGAAGGACCCAGTGATACTTCATGGTGCTCTCCACTGTATGTGGTTACACTAGCAGCTGAAGCCAATGGCAATTTTGTGAATCATTATACCACCACTAAATACAGCAGAATGTAATGTAGAATGACAGAGTAATGATAGAGTTCTCTATTCCTTGTAGACATTTTGTGAGTAAATATGCAGAGATCAAAGTCGTATATCATTTCAAATCAGCCAATAAGTTAATCACTTACAATCCCAGGCTTATTATATTCTAACGCTTATCATTCAGTAAGTACCGGGACTTCAAAGCAAAACGGCAAAACGAGCTATTCTTAGGTTATTGAAGTGTGTAATAAAACGTTGGGCCTCTCGGTGGGTTTGGACTGGCAAGCAAGGTAGTTGTTAGCAAGTTAGATGCTTTAGAGTGGCATAAAATAAACCATAAAGGCAACACTGTTTGTCTCAAGCAGTTGGAAAATGAACTAGAACTACCATTAGACCTACCATTGGTTCTCATTTGGATCCTAAGAGGACAATCTTTTAAACACATAATATCATCTGAGATTAATTGAACACTCTAAATGTAGGGTTTTTTTTTTTTTTGCAAAAAACTCACTGGGCTATAATTTCTTAATAGATGAGACAGACCGAATGGGCTTGTTGCCAGTGTTCTGCAATGCATGTCCAACCCAGCAACAGTTTTTAGCAACAGATGCTACAAAATAATGCATTTGTGCACAAAGAATGTATAGATCAACTGCATTTTATGTCGAGGTAACAAAAGTCTATAAATATTGATGCTGCTCTGTTTGACTGAATAATAAGTGAATGATAATTGGCAAAATGAAAAGCTCATATAAAGAATTGTTAATATTTTGGAGCGTCCCCTGTTCCACCCGCACTGATCCTCAGGAGTTCCGAGCAGCTCTCCCCCTCTCGCTGTCTAATGACACAGATGGAGCTGCCTCAGAGTCAAATCCTACAGAAAAAATGGCTTTCATTGAGAGGCCACCACTGAGAGTCGCACCTACTCACTCTCTGTCAGCGCTCATCCATCTGGAAGGAGGCTGCTGTGTACAGAACAAATGGACACTGTAATCCCTCTGCCCTCTGCTTCCCTCTCTCTCTCCGTTTATTTATATATATATATATATATATATATATATATATATATATATACATAGCTCTGCCTCTCTATCACTCTTTTCATTCACTCCCTTCCTTCTTTCTCTCTCGCTCTTCCCATCACATCCCTCTATTCCATCTCTGTTTGACCCTTCTACACCCTTTGTCTCCTCCTTTATTCTCTCTTTCATTCTTACGTGCATTCATCTTTCTCTTCACTCTCAGCCATCCTTTTCTCTCTTCTTTCCTATCTCCTCCAGCACACACTCTCTCTCTCTCTTTCCTGCTTTCATGCCTTCTCTCTGCTTTCACTGCACACTTCACTCCCTCTTTCTTCCACCACTTTTTTCTTCCTTCACTCATTTCCCTCCCTAGCTCTCTTTCATCACTCTCCTCTAGCCCATCTGTTTTCGCTTCTTCACTCTCTCTTTTATTCATTCCTCTCTCGCTCTTTACCATCGTCTTTTTTTTTTCATTTTTACTCTTCATTTCCTCTTTCTTTGCTCTTTCACCTCACTCTCTTTCACAGTCTTCTCCTCCCCATCACTCTTGTTCCACCTTTCTTTTCTTTACTCTGTCTCTCTTCGGTCATTCCTTCACTAATTCATCGTCCTTTTTATCACTCTCTCGCACTTTCTTCTTCCCCTGTCTGCTTTTTCTTTCGCTTTTTCACTCTTTATCTCCTCCTTTACTCTCTCTCTCTCTTGCATTCCTTCATTCATTCCTCTCTCTCTCTGTCTTTCAGCATGCTCTCCTCCACATCTCTTTTTGCATCTTTCCTTAATTCACTCTCTCTTGAATCACGCCTTCATTAATTCCTCTCTTTCATGTCTTTCTCTCTCTCTATTACATTCTCTCTTTCCTTCTTCACTTCCTTTACTCTCTCCTTCCTGGTTGTATTCTTTTCTATCTCTCTCTCTCACACACACACACACACACACTCTCTCTCTCTCTTGCACTCTTTTGTCCTCCATCTATCTCCTGTCTCTTCTTCACTCTCTTCCTGTTATTCCTTCATTCACTCTCCCCCTCTCTCTCCCTCTCTCTCTTTCAGCGCACTCTCCTTCACTCCATCTCTTTTTCCATCTTTCCCTACTTCACTCTCTGTGGAATCATCTCTTTTTTAATTACTCTGCTTCTTTCTCTCTTTCAATTCTTTCTCTCGCTCTCTATTCCACTCTCCTTAATTTCTGTCTCTTTTATTCCATTCTTCACTATTTACTCCTTCATTCCTTGTTTTATTCTTTTCCATCTCTCTCTCTCTCTCTCTCTCTCTCTCTCTCTCTCGCTCTCTCTCTCTCTCTCTCTCTGAAATTCAGTACTGGCATCACTCCATGTCGCTGTGCTCTGTCCAGTGCTGGATGGTCAGTTTGAAAGGTCTACTCTTTTCCGTGGCCCTTTTCCACACACCTCCTCTCTTCCCACCACACTACAGTCATCCATCTGAACTACAACAGGAGATCTACTCTACTGTTAAACAGCACATACACAACACAGCAGTGAGAACGAACAACACACAGCATTTAAACACGCTCCATCACATCCAACCATGCAGGCTCATGAATCACTGCGTTAAGCCCACACTGGCCGCACTTGGAGGCACATTCGCGTCTGATAAACTGAAGCCGCTCTGCAGGGAAACGCTAGCAAATAGCAAAGGTGGCTTGGTCGGGTGAGATGAATGCAGTCCACCGGTTCAAAAGTCCAGCGCACAAACAAGAGAAACTACCGACCTGTCAAGCGGAGCCAAGTAGCGTAAATGTTCAGCCGACGCTTCAGAGCTGCGAGCTCGGTCTGAGCGGCGAATTCAACCCGCTCCTTCAGGACACGCGGAGCTTTCAGGGCTCTGGCATCAACCACAAACACAAAAGCGTCATTTCACCCGGTCCTGGTGGTCCCTAAAGGCCACGGTCCCGTCCCTCCATTCTTCTAAGAGGCGACGTGCTCGCTGGTCAGCGTCCACCGCGTCCCCCTTTTCGTAAATATCAGTCGAATGTCAGCTGGCGTTTGTCCCAGGCGGGCTGCGAGCGACTCCTCCGCTCTCTCCTCTTTCAAGGCATCGGTCGTCTCCCGATGGACGAAGCTACGGATCTCACCTCCAGCTTAGCCTTATACGCTCGCTCTGTTCCGTTTCCCCTTCTCTTTCTCCGACCAAAACCACCCCTCGTCCCTCCCCCCCACCGAGCCCCCTCCTCTCGCACCAGCCATTGTTCACACTGATTGGTAACGTAAGCTTCGCATCAACGCGCAAACCTCCGTCGCAAAGCCTCGGAGCAGCCTGGCGCCAGTCCAGCGCGCATTGTTTGCTTTCAATTCAATTTAGTTTCCTCACCAAATCCCATCTCATTTCTCCGAGCAGGGGGATAAAAGACGTGCCATGTGTTGCTCTCCTCTTGTTCTTGCTCTTTCTCAACCGTAAAGCCTCCGCATAAAAGATCAGAGCTCGGATCGAATGGGGGGCTCAATAGTTTTTCGCGCTTAGACAATTAGTGAATTTGCCTGCTTGAGTCTAAGGTCACCATAACCAAAGCCAAGCGTCTGCTAGAGGGGTATGAAACCCACCAGACCCAGTACTGAAAAGTGGAGCAGTGAAACTGCATTATCTTTAGCAGGGCTGGCCTGTGAACTAAATCCAAAGCCTGGACCACCCCTCTACAACCACACACTCTTTTCCCACCATGTCCCCCAAAACTCGTAGCACGTGTGGTTTGTCCCATGTGGTCTCCATTCATTTTACATAGGACTACATTAGAAACCATGCTTTTTTCTCTGTCTCACTCTCTCAGCAGCCCACCCACCTACTGGCTCAAAAAGATTGGTCCCAGTCCTCCTGATGGCCAGTCTTTCCCTGCTCTGGAGTGATAGGCCAGACCTAGCATCTGTGCCTGATTCACCAATGCACTTGTGGCTGAATGCAGTCAACGCCACACAGCAAATTTCCTTTTAATACCCTTGATCCTGGAGAAAAAAGTGTCTCCAAACTTTTGAACGTACAGTCAGGGTTGGGATATGATGGAATACAAGTATTAAGAATATGTATTCCGAATACAGAAATGGTCTTCATTCAGTATTATTTATATTCAAAAAAGCAGTATTTTGGATACAGTTACATTTTTAGGATAATGTTTTTAGTGTACGCATCCAGTGAATTAAAAAAAACACATCTTCAAATAAACATCAGTGCTTGTTTATTAATTAGGGCATGTAGCAAACATGCTCGTCACATTAATACTAAAGAAGTCTTCTACTTTACAAGCACTGCAGTTCAGACTAAAGCCTGAGTAGACTGATAAATCACAGTGACAAATCAGTTTGTAATCTTAGTGTTACTGAGCTCTTTTGAGGGTTGATCAAGCTAATAATCTCAGTAGTGGACATTTGTGAGTGTTGCAGAAGTGCTGTATTGTGCTCCTTGGGGGATTGTGGGAGCAACAGAGGACTGAAGCAGGCAATAAAAAAGGGAAAAAAATGTTCAGAATGTTTGAAACTTTATTTAAATGAAGTTTCTAGTGAAGTATATTAACAGAATAAGTAGCAGCATGAAGAAACCAACCGGTAACAGCAAGCAACAGCGGTAATTAAGTTAAAAAAAATAAGGCTTTCCCATATGCCTTACTAAGATGAATGTATTCTGAATACATTGCTTTTATGTACTGTATCAGACTATGTTACTGAATACATTCAGTACAGCGTATTCAGTGATCAGCCATCACTACTTTTTTCAAAGTATCCAAAGCTGCAAATAGTGTAGGAACTTTCAGCACCATGGACAGCAACACACAGTGACTGGTGCTGAAGAGCATTTCAGCTGGAAAACCCATAACTGGTAAATGGGATGAAGGCTGTTACAGAAGTAGCATACAGTAAGTGTCCATTTCTACTAATAACAGTCTTTAAAAAGGCACCAAAAAGGGTCCCACTTCTGGTTCTATTAACAACCTTGCGGCAGTCGTGGTCTGGATGTTAGGGAACTGGCACTGTGACCGGAAAGTCGCCGGTTTGATCCCCAGAGCTGATGGTGCATGACTGAGGTATCCTTAAACAAGGCACCTAACCCCCAACTGCTCTCTGGGTGCTGTGGATAGGGCTGCCCACCGCTCTGGGCAAGTGTGCTCACTGCCCCCTAGCGTGTGTGCTTACTAGTGTGTATATGGTGTTTCACTGCACAGCTGTCAGGTGAAATTTTCCCATTGTGGGACTTATAAGGGTCTCTTTCAAGCGTCTTAAACTCACACATAATGTAAAAGTTCTTTAGAAGAAGCCTTCAGGAAACTTTATTCTAAAGAGTGCAAAAAGTGTAATACCATCATAAACAAGTCATATAATCACAATTACACCAAATGATAGTAAAGTGCTGTGAAGGTCAGTTCAGTTGCCTTTACGTCATATGACACAACAACAGGTGATGTTTATTGGTCAGCGTGAAGTACCACAGCACACTACACTTACATCAGGGCCCATAGCCAATGACTTCTGGGGGCTACACTCTACAAACATTGTAGCTATAGCCCTCTGAAGCTGTGTTGTCATTTTGTAGTTGATGTCATGTCTCTATCTCTATCTCTACTCAACCAAGTTAAAGCTGTTTTTGAAAAAAATGAATTGCATTTTGGAAAAGTGTTGCTGTCTAGCCCTGTAGTATGCTGAAATGGTCCAAATCCGATACACTTTGTCACACATGCACCGATCAGACGTAACATTATGACCACCTCCTTGTTTCTATGTTCATCGTCCATTTTATCAACTCCACTTATTATATAGGTGCACTTTATAGTTCTACCATTACAAACTGTAGTCCATCTGTTTCTCTGCATACATCGTTAGCCCCCTTTTACCCTGTTCTTCAGTGGTCAGGACCCCCATGGACCTTCACAGAGCAGGTACTATTTAAGTGGTGGATAATTCTTAGCACTGCAGTAACACTAATGTGGCGGTGGTGTGTTAGTGTGTGTTTCACTGGTATGAGTGTATCAGACACAGCACAACTCGGTGTATATCTAGGGCCAGTCCCATTTCTTCTTCATTCACCTTGCCCCTTGGAACTGAGTTACAAGTTGAAATATTCCCCTATGAAATGGGACAACCCTCAAATAAAGAACATTACTTCATTAACAGGCTATACTAGCACTGCTCTGTAGGCGACCCTGCCAGTCTGCTGTGATAGCAGAGGAGTGTAGAGTTCAGCAACTTCACTGCTGGGCTTTAGTTAATTTAGGCCATCATATGTGTTCAAAGAGGGGGGATATTATAGTTGTTCATTATCACCCACCGTTAATTCCTCAGTGACACGAAGCTGAAGTCAGCTAATCACCAGCTTCTTGTTCAGATGGAGCGGCATTTATTAAGATAAGATAAGAAAAACTTCATTGTCCATTAGATTTGCATAAAATGGAAATTTGTCTTTGGCAGTCTGGCACAGAAATACATTCTTAGACACATAAAACACTTAAAAACATTTATAGCAACAGTGTACATGAACTATGTAGGGTGTTCCTTATTATGTCCTTATTCAGAATGCTCACAGCAGTGGGCACAAATGATTTTTTATAAAGGAGAAAAGATTCACATTTGTGGGTTTCTTTAGTCACTTATTAAGCCATCTTAGCAGCTTTTTATTTTTTTCTCTTAACACTACGTTTGGAGTGTGAGTCTGAAAAACCTCCATTTGGAGGGCCATGTAGCCCTAACACTTCAACCTACCCCTCCATCTCAACTAACTTGGGACACCCTAACCCCAGACATGAATGTGTAAAACTGAGGGGTAGGACTAAGTGGTAGGGGCAAGGAGGTGAAATGGGGTTGGGCTTTTATCTCTGAATGTCACTATACTTACAAGATCATTAAGTAGTGCAAATTCAAATATTCCTATATACAAGTTAACAATGTTACACACTGAACTGTCATCAGAAGACTGGCAACCTCACCAAAATACCCCACACAAGCCATCAAGCTTCATGCTTTGGACCTATAGCAAGAGTACAAACAGTGCATCTGCACAAATGTAGTTCTCACTCATCTTCTGCAGTGGCAAATGAAAGGGCTGAGGTTCACAACACATTGCACTCAAGATTTAGGTCCAATGAGTATCAGGTAAGACAATTCCATCGTGTTGTCATGGCTACGCTGTTAGTTTTCTAACCCGTAGTGTATGACGGCTTTCTCACACAAAGGCCAAGTGAAGAGATGACCTGTATCCATCTCCAGCTTTGTGTGCATATATCTGTGCATACTGCTCATGACGGTAGTTAGACATGCATTAAAGTCTCAAAAGCAGGATTCATTTGGCTGCTGTTGGGTAAGTCACATTGCACAGTGTGGAAGACAAAAAATGCACTTCACCCATGGCGGTAGAACCAACGTTTATTTTGGGAACATCCACAGTGCTAATTAAAGCAAAGCCTGGAACAGACGCACTGTAAACGATCGTCGTCAGGATGACCCCCACAAGGCCGATAGAGCTTGTAACCATCTGTCCTTAGATGGCTCACAGAGCTGCCAGGGAAAAAAGGGGAAAAACAAGAGTTGAGCAGAGCTCTTCTTCAATCAATAAAGGCAAAGGACTAAGACCTGAGAGCAGAGGTTTCAGAAGGTCTTAGGTGTGCAGGTTTTGGGAAATCCTTTAATTGCTACAGAGCTTTTATATTATATGGAAGTTCCTCAAACTTCAAACAGCTTCTATACATTCTCACATCTCACTTTTGGTTCTTAAAAGAACCATCCAAAGAAGCATTATTTATGGAGCCAAAAGTGTTTTTTTTTCGATGGCATTGCTCCAAAGAGCCCTTTTTGGCAGCTTTTTTTTCAGCAACATTTCAGATATGAATCATATCACCGTGGATGCACTGTAAAATGGCATCTTGGCAAGTGAAAGCATCTGAAAAGTAGGCAATATATTCAATTTTTCTCATTAAGAGTTTGTTGGAAATAAGTAAAATTGTCTGCCAGTCAGTGATTCACTCGATACAAATGTTCAAAATAAGTAAAAATGTGTAGAAATTAGTTGATACAACACTTGACTACATAACTTCAACATATATGTTATGATGTCATATAATGTATGATGTACAGTAGAGTAACAAAGTTATGTTACCATTACCATTAAATATTATGACATACAGTCACGTGCAAAAGTTTGGGCACCCCTGGTCAAATGAAATTGTTGCACTTTGTAATATACAATTACTGTTTATATGCTGAATTTGACATATTAGAAAAACATAACATCAAATACGGCCTGTGGAACAGCTATGCCACCATCTATAATTAGTTTTTTCTTTAAACTCAGCTACTTACAGGATACTCAGCATAAATTAGCAGCCAAACATGCTGTCATGACATTAGGGCATGCTTAAATCAGTGTTACGTAGCTGGGTTCAAGTGAAGTGTTACAGATTAATCCTAAAATTGGGGATGTATGATAATATAGGGATCGTTTTGGTTTCGGCAGATAATCACTTTAAGATGTATTGACATCAGACACACACGTTTAGGTTTGGCTGGTATTTCCAACCAATACTCCATAAAGCATTTACTGTATTCTGGAAGAGCAGAGCATTTAGGCAATCCTGGGCTGCTCCACTGTAATATCTTTCATTTCACTGCATTTATAACCCTTCAGTAATATATGTTATATATCCAGGCAGATGTAGTCCCAGTTGCTACACTTTATAAATGATAACAGTATCAACAACAGCAATCATTGAAAATGATTCAAACATTTTCTCAATTATGTCATAATAGATTTAAGATGATTTCACTTTCCAAGGTGTTATTTTATGCACTATATTCATGGTGCTGCCATGGCCATATATTACAATACTCAATAAATTTCATTAGTAGGCTGTTTGTCTTTGTTTTCACTCGTTTTTTATCTATGAACGATGTGTATAATACTGTGCTGTAAATTCAGAGCTCATGGTCCTCATTTCTCTCTGTTCTGCAATGAGCTTCTTTTTCTGGCCCTGATATTGTTTATATTTGGGTCACATTAACTTCTGAGGAAGAGTGCGGGGGGGTTTGGGGAGTGGGGGTGGTGGTGATCGAAGGCTGCCATGGTAAGATGAGCTGACCCACATCTGAAGCTTTTGAATGTGCTTTCTAGATAGGACAGGCATTTAGATATTCTCTCTCTCTATATCTCTTTCTCTCTCTCTCTCTAACTCTTTCTCTCGCTGTCTCTCTCTCTCCCTGTTCTCCCACTCTCTCTGTCTCTCTTCCCTCTCTCTCCCTTCCCCCTGTCAATTTTCTCTTTCTCTCTGTCCTCTCTTTCTCTCCTCTCTCTGTCTCTGCCATGCCTTCCTTTTCATCTCTTTCTGTCTCGTTCTCCTCTATCTCCCTTTACTCCCTCTCATCTCCTTTATCTCAACTTATTCCCTCTCTGATTTCTCGCTCTCTTTCCTCTCTGGGTTTCTCTTCTTTATCTCTTCTTTCTCTCTCTCTCTCTCTCCCTCTCTCTCTCTCTCTCTCTCTCTCTCCTTTTCTCCTCTTTCTCTCTCTTTTCTATTTCTCCCAATCCCCTCTCTCTCTCTCTCTCTCTCTCTCTCTCTCTCTCTCTCTCTCTCTCTCTCCTTTTCTCTCTCTCTCCTTCTCTCCTCTTTCTCTCTCTTTTCTATTTCTCCCAATCCACTCTTTCTCTCTCTCTCTCTCTCTCTCTCTCTCTCTCTCTCTCTCTCCCCTTCTCTCCTCTTTCTCTCTCTTTTCTATTTCTCCCAATCCCCTCTTTGTCTTTCTTTCTGTTTCTCTTTCCTCCTCTTTCTCTCTCTCTCTCTCTCTCTCCCCTTCTCTACACTATCTCTCGTTACTATTTCTTTCATTCTCCCCTTTCTCTCTCTCTCTCTCTCTCTCTCTCTCTCTCTCCTTTTCTCTCTCTCTCTCTTTTCTATTTCTCCCAATCCCTTCTTTGTCTTTCTCTCTGTTTCTCTTTCCTCCTCTTTCTCTCTCTCTCTCTCTCTCTCTCTCTCTCTCTCTCTCTCTCCCCTTCTCTACTCTATCTCTCTCTTTACTATTTCTTTCATTCTCCCCTTTCTCTCTCTCTCTCTCTCTCTCTCTCTCTCTCTCTCACTCTCTCTCTCTCTATCCCTGTCCTCCCACTCTCTCTGTCTCTCTTCCCTCACTCTCCCTTCCCCCTGTCAATTTTCTTTCTCTCTCTCCCCTCTTTCTCCTCTCTCTTGCGTTGCCATACCTTCTTTTCTTCTTCTCTCTCCCTCTCTTTCATTCTCTTCTTCTGTCTCCATCTCCCCTTGATCCCTTTTCTCTCTCTCTCTCTCTCTCTCTCTCTCTCTCTCTCTGCTTCCCTTCTCTTTCTGTCTCTCGTTCTCTCTCTCACTCTTCTTCTCCCTGCTCTCTATCGCTTCCTCTCAGCTTATCACTCCATTATTTTGTTTTTTATTTTTATAATGCAGCAAAAAGCCTCTTATGTTAATGTACATTAATGATAAGAGTGTTTTCTGTGCTCATGTACAGACACTGCTTTAGTGAGAAGAGGGTTTATTGTAAGACTGATGTTACACTTTTACAAATCGGCATACAGTGTGTGTGTGTGTGTGTGTGTGTGTGTGTGTGTGTGTGTGTGTGTGTGTGTGTGTGTGTGCGTGTGCGTGTGCATGTGTGTGCGTGTGTGCGTGTGTGCGTGTACATTTGTACATTTGTGATGAAACTCTGTAAAGCCCCTGGGCTGTGTCGGTCCGTGTCGACCCAGATCAGTGTAATTAACATCAGAGACAAATGTCTGGAGGAGGCGGGGGCTTCGGGACCATGCTGATCTCCCTGTACAGCGCGCTGCACACACGCTACATATGTGCCTACACTCACATACACACCCTTCTGTTCCCTTCTCACCATACACGGCTATCAGCATCTGAACAAGCCTGCAGAGACCGTATGGAACATAGGCGCGTGTGGGCGAACAGTGAAATACCTTTGCTGTTCTAAGAAATCTTGCCACAACTTTAGAAATGATGTTTGACTGAACTTGGAAGCTTGGAAATACATCCTTTTTAACTCCTGCAGGTTGAAGCTACAAAGTGGAAAAACATGGACACCTCCAAGAAAATAAACAGCAACAAGGTATTTATCTAATGTTAGTGATATGAGTGATAACTTTAACGTTTATGATGAATATCTCTGTCAAAACGGTGAACTTTATGGTCACTGACATAGTTTAATCAACTACTGTGTCTGTGTGTCGGTTGGTCTAAAGTAAATACTACTCTAATTTCATTTAAAAGCAGAGAAGTTTTACATCATTTTTGTTGACAGTGTGAGCAGCCATGTTGATTTGATATCATATGCTCAGCTTGGGGTTAAGAACTCCATTCCAACTTTCCATTTAGGAATTCCCAATGGAGGGGGCATTTTCTTCGATTTTTCCTAACTGGGGGTCTAAAATTTTCCTCACGCTCTTGTTGAGTTCAATGTAATGTATCAAAAACTGTCATACATTAATTTTTACATGACCATTTTACACCATCTGCTTTGGTTCACATTACAAGCATTCATGTAGGTAATTGGCTCAAATCTGCCATTAATGTGAATGAACACATGCGCACATCCTCATCAATAATAATCACATGTGTGACGAACAACAAATTAAACAGGTGAATAAAGAAGAGAAGATAATTTGCTCTGCAGCTTTCAGCTGTTCATTATTAGAGCAAGACAAAGGTAAAAAAACAGATGGGTGCGTTGCTTTTGCACTGTTTGCTGGTTCTAACCTCAGGTTTGGTGATGCTACCTCTGTAATGCTGAATGACGACACATGCAATTAAAAAAAACACATAAATTCCACTCTGAGCATTGTCACATGGCCATAAAGAAATAAGTAAAAACAAATAAATCAATAAATACAACCCCAGGTCCAAAAAATTGGGGATGCTGTGTAAAACGCAAATGAATGTAAATGAAAACAGAATGCAATGATTTGCAAATCTTATAGATCCAAATTTTATTCACAGTAGAACATAGAACGCATATCAGATGTTGAAAGTGAGACGTTTTACTATTTCATAAAAAACATGAAAACTCATTTAGAGCTTGATGGCAGCAATGAAACTCAAAGAAATTGGGACAGGGCCATGTCTACCATTGGTCTGGACCGCAGGCAGGCCCCCTGGACTCTTCTTCTGCAAAGCCATGCTGTTGTGATGGATGTAGTATGTGGTTTTTCATTGTCTTGCTAAAATATGCAAGGCCTTCCCTGAAAGAGATGATGTCTGGATGGAAGCATATTGTTGTTGTCAGAACAAAACCTCGTATCTCCGTTTTTTAAATTGTTTTTCAGTTTTTGACATAATTTGAAAACGCCTGTTGCCCTTTACATTGTGTGTAAATTTCATGAAGAATGGACCAAAAGAAACAGCCCAGAATGACTTGGAAAAATGTCTGGTTCCATTGACTTCCATTAACAGTAAAGCAAGTTTTTTCCTTTTCCTCTAAAGTTACCATTTTGGAGATACAAGGTTTTCTTCTGACAACAGTGATTTGTTGTACTAATACCTCTCTATACTGTTCAGTATTGATAGTGCCTTTCCAGATGTGTAAGCTGCTCACACTATAGACACTAATGCAGCCCCAGACCATCAGAGATGCAGCCTTTCAAACCAGCTGGATGGTCCGTCTCCTCTTGAGTCTACAGGAGAAGATAACGGCGGTTCTGGATCAAATTGACATATGGCTTCTTGTTTGCATGATACAGCTTTAACTTGCATTTGTGGATTGCAAAGTGAACTGTGTTCACAGACAATGATTTCTGGAAGTGTTCCTGAGCCCATGGAGTGATTTCCAGTACAGAATCATGCCTGTTTTTAATGCAGTGCTGCTCGAGGACACAAAGATCACAAGCGCCCAATATTGACTGTCAGCCTTGTTCCTTGTGTACAGGGGTTTCTCCGGATTCTCTACATATTTTGATGATATTGTGTACTGTAGATGGTGGGATATCCAAAGTCATCACAATTTTACATTTAAGAACATTTTTCTGAAATTGTTCCACAATTTTAAGTTGCAATTTTTCACAGATTGGTGAACCTCTGGCCTTCTTTGCTTCTGCGGGACTCTGCCTCTCTAAAATGCTCTTTTTATACCCAGTCATGTGAGTTAGTTGTACTTTGCTCCTCCAGCTGTTATTAATACCACTTACTTTGGATCTATGAGATTTGCAAATCATTGCATTCTGTTTGTATTTACATGTATTTACATTTTACATTTACTGTGTATGTGTGTGTGTGTGTGTGTGTGTTGTCTTTTGTTTATTTTTGTGTACATATGACATAAAACTCATCAAAATTACAGTCAAAATATGGTCAAAAATAAAAGCATGTATATAGCTATTGCCACACCAAAGGAGAGAGGCAAAAAAAGAATAAGTGTAAAGTGTGGGTTATTAGGGGCACTTGGCATAATGACAAAAACAGTCTGTTTCATTCTAAGGGATAAAAAGAGGTTGGAAAATAGTCATGAGTTTTGCGATTTATGAGATTTTTTGGTATATAAAACCACACAAATGTTACAAGTGGATCTCAGAGGGAACATAAAGCACAATGAACCTGTATGATAGAGGCTCTCTAAGAGTTGATCCCACACCAGTAGTGTATGCAATTTAGCTGCTCAAGGGAATCAATATCACAATAGAATAGTCACCATCACAACAGTAGTCACATTGGAGCATGTCTCCAGGGAGTTTTTAAAAAGTTGTAGAAAACATAAGCACAAAAAATCAGGTTTTGGTATGACAGCGACGATGCGTGTGATGTTTTTGTTGTGCTTTGTGTTCTAATGTTCATGTCCCTTTGTAGCTTCTGCCTGCAGTCAGAATGGATTCAGGCTGGAATAATGAAGAAGTAATAGCTGCATTCGAGGCTGGGAAAGGCTCGGCACAACAAAGGCAGCTTTCCTCAATGATTGCAGAGGAAAAATATGTGTGTTTGTCATGACTGCGGAGGATGGCATGGGCAACGGTGTGCCTAACAGATGTTCTCTTTTCACTAAGCTTAGTGGGTTTAGTGGATTGGGGCACAAAGAGAATTGCAGCTCATAAACGCCCAACACACACACACACACACACACACACACACACAATCTTCCAAAAAGTTTGCACAATTGTACGACGGAGTTGTAGACAAAATCATTCAGAGTGGTTTGATGTGAAGTGATTCTTTGTTTCTGATTTCTTTACAGTGGTGGTAATGGCAACCAGTGGTCACAATGTCTACAAACTAAATATAGCCATTGCATTTACAATCTGAAATGACCAGTGAACCTTTACACGTTTAATAGGTGTTTACATGCAATGCTGACAATGATAAAATTGTAGCAAATTAGGAAAACTAAACGTTCTTTGTGGACTACTTTGCCTTAGAACACCCTGTGTGTACCTCTCACTGTGTGAGTTCAGATTAATTTGGGATCTAAAGGGTGAAGTTTATTACAGAAAGGTGAGATCGAGACTTCAAGAAGGCTATAATTCTAAATGCTGCTTAAGCTTTACATAAAAAGGCTTAGTATACACACAACATATTCAATACTCAAATCTATAGTAAACGACAGATAGACAGATAGATAGATAGATAGATAGATAGATAGATAGATAGATAGATAGATAGATAGATAGATAGATTGATAGATAGATAGATAGATAGATAGATAGATAGATAGATAGATAGATAGATAGATAGATAGAATTATTGATTGATTGATTGATTGATTGATTGATTGATTGATTGATTGATTGATTGATTGATTGATTGATTGCTGTAAATTACACCTCACAGATTACTTCCTAGCAGGAAAATACAAGCTGCTGATTAGGTTAATTAATGGAGTAATCGAATGTGTTGCACACAACTTTGTTTTGTACTGTTTCATGTAACTGGCAAGTTGTGTGAAAATCATGTTTCAGGCAAACTACATGAAAGTTTCAGCATGTAAAGCCAGCAAGACCAACAAAACAAAACCAGGTTTGTATGGAGCCCTGTTAGTCTTAGTGTATAAACAAAAATAATGCATGGCCACGACTTAGTAAGGCATTGGAATGAGATAATTAAGTCGTGGCCATGATATAGTAAGGTGTGGGAATGAGATCCTAATGCGTGACCATGACTTAGTAAGGCATGGGGATGAGATAATTAAGTTGCGGCAATGACATAGTAAGGCATGGCAATGAGATCCTAACGTGCAGCCATGGTTTAGTAAGGCATGCAAATTATATAATTAAGCCTTGGCCACAGTTTCACAAGGCATGATCTTGCCATGCCTTACTTTCCAATGGAGCCCTGCTGATGACATCCCGTATAAACAATGCATTGCCACACTGTATTGCTGCGTGGGAATAAGATCCAAATGTGTAGCCACACATTGTTTTTTATTCCGGATGTCACCAGAAGGGCTCCGCAGGTTTGCTTCTGCTTGATTGAAAGAAAAGCTTTCAGCCACACACAGGCTTGTTTTCTGTCAGACACTGGACTGATGGAAGTCAGTTCTATGGTCTGATTGGAACTTGGAGTTTGGACACAGGTGGGCTTAGCACAGAAGTGCACTTCTGAAAATAAAGGTTTCATAAAAGGATTCTTAGGGGTGATATCACTGAAGAGCTGCTCTCAGCTCCTTGAAGAATTAAAGGCCTTTCAAGAAAACAAGTTTTGTTGTTTTATATCTGTTCATCGCTTCTTCTGAAATCAAAGGTATTAATAGACTGTTAATTTTTACTGCAGGAACAGCCTCTACTTATCTTTTATGACTTTAAACTAGCTGTTGGGACACTGCTGTGAAAGATTTGATAGCATTCAGCCAAGAGGTTGCTCTATCCTGGTCCTGATGATCTACCACTCTGCAGAGCTTAGCTCCAAACTTAATCAAACACACCTGATTCAGGTAATGAAGGACCGCATGTGGGTCTTGTTAAATGCTAAAGCTTGATGTGTTGGATCTGTGTTTTCCAGGGTGGTAGATTTCCAGGACCAGGACTGAGCAAGCCTGCTTTTAAACGGCAAGTACAAGTTACTCATTTTTTATTGTCAGGAAACATACTGTAACATCTCACACTGCTGTAGAGGTTCATTGGAGGCCCACAATGCCCGTTAAAGGGGCATGTTTTTATGTTGTTGTCCGTAACTTTAAGTTGTGTGTAGTGTATGTACTGTGGTTGCTGTGTTATTCTGGGAGTGCGTTTACATGCACTTAATAATTCATTAACCGCAGGAAATCATATTTTGTCAGGAATCCGATCAACACATTTACATGCAATTTAGTAATCACATCATGGGAAAACTCCAGGTCTACAAGAGTCAGGCTATAATCAGAGTTCTGCTTTGCAACCAGCCAGTAAACTCACAGATAAAAACATAACGTAAACTTAATGTACAACTCTTACTGTCGTGGCTTGAAGTTTGAAGTCCACCACTTTACTTGAAACTGTAACCATACATCATCTAGAAGAAAGTGATATTTAAATCCTTGATTTTGTCGAGAATGTAGCTGGTTTCAGCGTCACTGCAAAAGTGTTTTGCTGCCATCGTGCGGCAGCGCTGCTTGCTTGCATGCGCAGACTGAGAAATCTGAAAGAAATCTGAGTAACGGTATACATGCACTGAGCTAGCTCTCTTCCTGCACTCGGCTCTCTTCATCGGATTTCTTAATCAGACTTCCAGACCTTACTCTGATCTAAGAAAGGAGAGTATGCTGTTTACACCATTCTAAAAATCAGATAACTGAAGAAATCAGATTCTGACTGAATTGTTAAGCGCATGTAAATGAACTCTGCTGCCGGAGGTATACATGTTTTGTGTTGGGGGTTGGTCACCACAGGGTGGAAGCTTATGGCTGATGAGTTCAGTTGTTTGGTATGTGTCTTTCTGCTGGTGCCTTTCTGCTCAATAAAACAGCACTACTCACAGCAGGTTCAAGGCCTCCACTCTGTCTTACTCCGTGTCACAATATTATCACTTTCCAAAAAAAAAAAACCCAAGCATCTCTATTTTTTCTGATTTGTTTTTCTTTGTCATTTGAAAACAGTATCGCCCTTCATATAAAACAATGATTACACTGATGTAAATGCCAAAATCACTTGGAATAACATTGCTTTTCACTATCTTACATTAAGAGCTAAGAATGTTTTACTTTGCCATTTTGGAGCTGCTTATGTTTTTTGAATAGCAATGACACACGCACACACGCACACACACACACACACACACACATCTTCTAAGCTGCTTATCCTTCTGGGCCACGAGGAGCTGGAGGCTATCCCAGCAGTCACTGAGTGGAAGGCAGGAAGTGATGATATATTTAATGGAGAATTACATAGTAGTTGTAACAACTGAATATATCATCAAATTTTAGTATTTAGTATGTCAACCCTCACTACAGATATTTTACTCCACGTCCAGTTCAGTCTCAGAAGTTGGTTGCATGTTCTGGTTCTGCTTCTCATGATCCACGTAAACCCAAACACATTCAAAAAAGGTCATAGAAATCTAAATGCAGTCATACAAATGTCTCAGTGCTGAGCAAAGAAAACAACTTTGCGAAACAGTTTTATCCAGTATTTATAACAGGTTGCATGGTATTAATTCTAGAGGGCAACATACATACATACACACACACACACACACACACACACAAACACACACACACATACACACAGCACAACGCAATATCCATCAAAACAGCCTGAGCTCTGAACCCCTGAAATCCCCTCATGGCTTTCATTCTGCGATTTCTCAATTGCTTCATTACTATTTCAGAGGCATATTGTGCCACAATCGATACGTTTCCATTACGGTGACGAACGGCTGTTTTTCAAATGCTCTTCTGCCTGCACTGATTAAGAGGCAGAAAGTCAGGACAGAACATTGACGAGCTTCCACAAAAAAAAACAAAGGTATGAAAGGTGTTTATGATTTGAGCCCGTCTCTAAAATGAAGTCTGCCGACCTTGATCTTTATAGGGCTTCAATTCAGAGTCACCGGGAATGATTTTCACATTATCTGTTATTAATTTGAAGTTATCAGTGTCTATGAGAGATGCTCAACATGACTTCTGACTCTATAGTCAATTTACGAGTCTACAGGGAGCAAACATATATAATTTTTTTCTTTTACATAAATGTTTTGACACGTGGTGTGTGTGTGTGTGTGTGTGTGTATGTATGTATGTATATATATATATATATATATATATATATATATATATATATATATATATATATATATGCATAGGCCATATCTGTATTTTTTTCAAGCTTTTCATTTTCTTTTCTTTCACTTTATAACATCAATTTTTAATTTTGTAAACATTATTACAGTAACTAAGCTGCAAAAATTCACCATCTTTGTGATGTCACAAAAGCTGTGCATTTACATTTATCTGCCTAGTCAAGCCTACAGTTTAGGCTTGTACATTCACACGGAAGTTATAAAGAGTTTTGCAGTTGCTGCTCTTTAAATGAGGCACTATACAGCACAGTCAATCAGAACAAATCTCACTTATATATGTCAGTCTTAAAGGGACAGTAACAAAAACAACATGTTTAATTGTAAGGGATAAAGATAGGTTGGAAAATGGTTGTGTAAAAATGAATCATATCTTAAATTATCATAAGAAAAAAACAAAATACAAAACAAATACAAGCTATTAGCCCTTTAATCCCTTGTCCCTTACCCCTGTAGTCATGTAATCTCCCTTTTATTGGTGGTTCCCAGTTGAACTAAACTTTTTTTCATCAGCAATGTTAATAGAATATATTTAAATGATGCAAACGTACAATTTACACAACTTTTGTAGACAGAACTAGATTTTCCTCTTCATAGATGAACAAGCAAGTCAACATTTATAAAAGTGTTATTGTGCTTATGTTTTTTGTGGACGTCATGCATTAAAGGTATGAATTGTTTTCACAGTAGGGGGTTCCCTCCCCTTTCAACCTCAGTGTTCACTAGCAGCTCAACACAGAGTCACAACATTTCATACACAAAGTGTCAGTGTCCAAGTTAATCCGAAAACAGTTACATGGAAAACATATTTTACTTGATTATACTGATGAAAAAAATCTGAGCTGGCAGAATGGTCACATATGGTCACTCATTTCCATTCCGCCAGTAGAATGGAAATTAAGTTACTTAATAGGATTTTAAATGGTCTATAGTATAAAAGGTAAGATGTTCCATTAGATTGTGTTTGCCAAAGAAAACATTGGTTTTCTTCACATTTGCACAGATTTCCATTCCAAAGCCAGTTTTGGGCCCAAAGCTGCATGTCCGTCTCACTCACTATGACAATGTCAAAATCGAAGTCAGTCTCCTCTAATATATCACTCACACTGACACTTGGTACATCTTAGAGGACGACTCTGGACTCATGAAAGCAAGTTGCCAATACTTATTGCAAGCACACTGACAAATCCAAGGTCATCCTGCCCCCAGAGAAATGACATGCAGCAATGCTTCATCTTTCTCATTATATGACATATTGAATATAGCAAAGAGTATATATCTGTGCTTTTTCATCCAGGATTTATGGAATAAAAGGCTGCGTATCTCTGTACAGTCACAATAAGCCTGATCTTAAAGTCTTAAAGTGCCATGCTATCATTAAA
This sequence comes from Pygocentrus nattereri, assembly GCF_015220715.1. Classification (NCBI taxonomy): domain Eukaryota; kingdom Metazoa; phylum Chordata; class Actinopteri; order Characiformes; family Serrasalmidae; genus Pygocentrus; species Pygocentrus nattereri. Next base: position 12,768,390 of record NC_051229.1, on the reverse strand, counting down.
CTACCTGTGGTTTCCTAAATACCCTTTAAGATCCATAGTCCCTTAAAGGAATACTTCAGGCTAATCAGTACCTGCCATATGTGTAGCATGAAGTTGTTCACCACAGGTAACAACAGAGATATGCTTTCTGTTATAAGATACACTTTCTGTTAAAAAAACAGAAAGCCTACTGACTTGTTGCGTTAAAGCAACTGTCCACAGGTGTCTATCATACATAAGTGTCAGAGTTATATTGTTACGTGGGACTAAGAATCAAAACAGTCTTAATTCTTTTCCACATGACCTTTTTCTAACTGCTCTTTATCCCTTAGAATTGACAGGATGTTTTTGTTACGGAGCTTTTAAGACTGTATATAATGTATGAAAATGACCTCTGTTCTGATTGGCCGCTTTGTATAGTGTATCATTTAAAAAACAGCCTGGGTGGAAACACTCCTTATAACTTCAGCAGGAATGGGTGGTGCTAAACTGCCTTAGGCTATACAGACAGATAAAAAAAGCAGTAAAAACTTGGTTTTCCATGAGCCGCCCAAAATAAATCTCAGGTCCTTCTAGGCCTTCAGAGAAGACCTAATGATTTATGTTGCCTTTAAATGGGAATTTAAGAAGATATGCAAAAACAAGAAAATGCCTTTAGAGCCCAGAGGGATACATTTATATTTTGCTTTTAAAACTATAAGTATAAAATCCATTTTTACAAACTGAATTTGAAATCTTTATTTATATACTCTTCTATCTGAGCCATTGCACTGCTGCTGAAGATAAAAAAGTTTGGCAACTCTTCGCCCAGACTATCTATAAAAATACATGTTGTGGGCTTATAAAATATCTCCTTACACGCTTGGAAACAGGAAAGCCGTAGAAGAAGCACTTATAGTGGCATATATAGTGTACCTCTAAAAGAAATCTTGAAGTATGATGCATCATAAAGTCCCCCGCTGAAGAGAAGCAGCACTGCTGCCGGCTCACCAAACTTTACTACCCACTTCCAGTGTCTCACAGTTCCTTGCTATGGAAGGTTTGACTGAAAAGTGTGAACAAATGGAGAAAACAGCTCCATACAAATAAAACAAATGTAGGCAGAAACCTGCCAGGCTGGTTATGCTGGGATATTGAGCTTGTATAAGAAATTTGAAGACCTATAAGTATTACAGAATTCCACAAAGAGCTTCTGAGCTTTTCAGCTTTTCAGCTTGTCAGCTGGAGCAGTATGTAATCATTAGATTTGCTTTTTTTTTTTGGTAGGCTGTTTGACGTGACTTCCTGATATTTTCTTTCTGAGGGCATGTAACAAGTAGTTATGCAGTCTTTTTAGCAGTGCCTAGTAAAAAGAACAAAAAAGTAAGAAAATGAGCTTTATTAAATACACTACATTGCCAAAAGTATGTGGACACCCTCCAATTACTGAAATAGGTGCAGCTATTTCTAACAGATGCATAAGATCAAGCATTCAGATTCCAAAGACAAACACAAGCAGCAGAATGTGCCATACTTATGAGCTCAGTGACTTTCAACATGGCACTGCCACAGGATGCTTCTGTGTTCTGCTAGAGCTGCCCCAGCGAACTGTAAATGCTCTTATTTTGAAGTGGAAACGTTTAGGAGCAACAACAGCTCAGCCACAAAGCAATAGGCCACCCAAGCTTACAGAATGCAGAATTTGTGTGATTCTGGAATTTTTTTGTGAATTGAAGTGATCCTCACAGCCATGTTCCCAGCCTTCCCAAAAGACTGGAGGCCATTCAAAAATGACCTAAATGGCATAAAAGGAGAAGACCTCCCACACCACCTGTGGACCTTGCTGAACCGTTTACGCACTGCGCACTGGGGTTGGCGACTTCAAGGTATCGCTGATGAGGCCTGTCGGTCAGTGCAGCACGCGAGTGTGGCAACCTGAACAGACTGCCGAGCATATAATCACTGGCTGTCGCCTATACAGCCCACCCTCAGAAGCTGGCCTCTTTGACTTGGCACCAGAGACAAGGGTGTGGCTGCATGGCACTGAGTTGGCCATCTGATGATATATGAAATAGAGAGAGAGAAAAATGATCATATATGTAAAAAAAAAAGAGTATTTTTAGACGTTTTATTCAATTGTTGAGTACAAGAAGTTATTGAATAGTGCATACTGTAATCATTTATTACAACACTTTTTGTAACATTATCAACCTCCATGTATTTATAAAACCAATATAGAAGGAGATGGAGAAAAATTCCATTTACTGTAAAGTTAAAACAAATCTGTGCATGAGTTCAGCATGTACAGCAGGGATGCCCAGGCCTAGTCCTGACGATCTACCACCAGAATCTACCATTCTCTACTACCAGAGAATTCAGATGCAATGTAGGCTTATTTAAAGAAATTATTGTTATTATTATTATTATTATTATTATTATTATTTTTATTATTATTATTTATTACTATAGCACAGTACATTCCCTAATTCTAGTTAACAATCACTATTGCTAGCATGTAATGCTGATGCTAGATAGTCAGTGAAACTCCAGTGCACAAAAATGAAAAGCTAAACTAAATAATATGTCTGGGGGAAATTTTAAAGATGGCCCATTCATATATTTTTACAACTTTTTTTTTTTAACAAATTCCAGAAATTCCATCAGCCAGGTGACATTTCTGAATCAGTTACACCATAGCCATTGGGATAAAGTGTCAAGATTAGATTTAGTAGTAGTAGTAGTGATACTTTTTTGATCCCACAACCGGGGAAATTCCACCTCTGCATTTAACCCATCCGTGAAGTGAAACACCACATACACACTAGTGATCACACACACACTAGGGGGCAGTGAGCACACACTTGCCCGGAGCAGTCCATTATTGGCTCCATTATTTGATAAGGACAAAAAATAAGTGGGTGGTCTTACACAGGATGGAGTTTTTCCCAATGTTACCCGCACAACATACACATATAACAGAAATGAATAAACTGAACAGTGCATTAAATATTACATCCATCCATCCATCCATCCATTTTCCAAGCCGCTTCTCCGTCAGGGTCGCGGGGGGGGGGTGCTGGAGCCTATCCCAGCAGTCTTCGGGCGGAAGGCAGGATATACCCTGGACAGGTTGCCAGTTCATCGCAGGGCATATTACATACATGTTATAGACAAATTTTATGTAATCAACATCTTAATCCAGTCACTGAACCACATGGCTCTGTTGTGGTAAAGCTATGAAAAATAATGGCACTTTTCATAAATAGAGTTCATTTTATGCCGTGAAACTCTTTATAATGTGTCATATAATGTGTCATTTTTGACCAAGAATCAATCAATTCAATCAAACTACATGTTATATGAGCTATTTTCTCACTTAATGAAATGTTTTATGGCGACTATTTCCACTGAACATGACCGAATAACAGGACAAATCCAGGATAACAGGGTTGGACACAGATCATATTCCTCATTCGGCTGATTTTGCTCAGTAAAAAACATCTAAAATATGTAACATAGGGCAGAGATGAAAGTTGGAAATTGTTAATTTTTCATTTAAAATGAGTGAAGGTTAAAAATGGTTTACAGTCTAACAGGTAACAAGTTTTCAAACAGCCTAAACTAAGCAGCACTGAGAGGTTAGATTGTAATTGTAACTACTAATAACAATGCAGTTTACAGAAATGAATAATATAAAAATATATATTTCTTTTTGAAGTAATCAATCTCCACCCCTGTAGCCAAACCAATGTTTTGTGTGTAAACTGATAAAGAACAATAAGAATATTTACTTGTCTCTGTCAGTCTGCAGGACAAGACGATACAACGTCCTGTATAAAGCCTATTAATGGAATGTTCCATTTTTTACGCGGGGGGGGGCGGTTTGGGTAACAGGTTTGTGCAGTAAATGTGGGACATGGGTTGAAATGACTTTTTGTTTAATAAAATGTTTAAATAGGATAAATAATTATTTTATCATTAAATTGCTTGGAAATCAACCAAATGACATTGTAATGATGGTTACTGGAGGATTTTAATGAATATATTTTATAGAGAATACACCGTCAGTGAGGTGGGACAGCCCAAAATCACCATTTTAAAGGGGACGTTGTTTATGTGATCATTTAAGTACTTATTTTAGGCGTTTTATTTTAAGTACAGATGCCTTCGCTTTTCAACAGTAACTTTACTCCTTTAAAAAGCGTTATGGGCCTACATCGTTCATGGAAGGTGCCTAACACTTGGAGAAACCGCTACAGAACAGTCCCCGAGCTCCAGCGACGGACGGCTGGGTGAAGTGAGGCGCGAAGGGCCTTTTCGGGAGGGAGATTTGATGGGAGTGTCGCTGGCAGTCAGAGGGGCGGAGTCTGAGCTTGACACGGGGCCAGTTCAGCTGTCGAGCTGTGCCGACACAGAGGGCGCGCTGTGAGAAGGAGAAACAGGAGAAACTCCTGGCAATGTAAGTTCAGTCTTCACATAAAGAACTGTTGTAACGTTTTACTTGATTTTAGCATTTCCCCAGCTTTAGCGTTTAGCTTAACGAGTGTTCTGCACAAACACGCTGGGAAAATCTAGACCTCATGTGGTCTCGTGAACGCTCATGGCTGCCAAGCCTGTCTGTTTCTCTCTGAGATTTCAGCCATTTAGTTTCTCAAGTTAACCAAGTGTTGAGAAACGAAAGTTTGTAGCTAATATACCGCAGGTCTCTTCGCATTCTTCACACTGGGAGTGCTGAACCTGTCCGTTTGGTTTGTTCAGTCTGTCGGTTTACGAGGTGTGGAGCGATATTCGGTGGCTGCATTGCAATCACGATACACGCTAATGTTTTCGTCCTAGACGGTATCATGCCTGCGATTCCTTGTTTTCCAAGTTTTCCAGGAATCTAGTCCTGTCATAATCATGAAATCTTAGCATCTGATTAATTGCCCTATAACTACGTAATTGCAGTAATTTTGCATCTTTTTTTGTTCACTGTATGCAGTTTTTGAAGTGGTCAAAATAGCTGATTAGTTTCTGAGCTGTCAATATTAACCCCCATATGACGACAGACGCAGCTCGGGCCTGAAGTTTTGGTACTAATATTGGGACCCAGAGCTCCCTGTCCTCAGCTCCAAAGTCCCGGACGATGTGAAAAACGTTACAAATTAATTAAAGTTAAATCAAAGTTTTAGTTCTAATTTAATCTGTTCTCTAATGTAAAAATGAGTAGCAAATTAAAAGAATTGAAAAGCGCTCTTGGAAAAGTTAAAGAAAAGTGAAGAATCCATCTGCAATAAAAGTCAGTTATGGGGCAGTCATGGGCTGGAGGTTAGGGAACCAGCCTCGTGACTGGAAGGTCGCCGGTTCGATCCCCAGAACTGACAGCACATGACTGAGGTGTCCTTGAGCAAGACACCTAACCCCCAACAGCTCCACCGCTGCGGGCAAGTGTGCTCACTGCCCCCTAGTATGTGTGTGTGTGTGTGCGCTCACTAGAGTGTATGTGGTGTTTCACTTCACGGATGGGTTAAATGCGGAGGTGAAATTTCCCGTAGTGGGACTAATAAGGGTCTCTTAATCTTAAAGTCAGATGGAAAACCAAACTTCAGCCACAGGTTCGGTTAAAAGGAAGAAAAGGCTTTCTTCATTTATTAGTTCCAATGTGACAAAATGGCACCCGAAAACCGAAATGTCCAGACACTCCAAAGACTTTACACTTCATACCACTCTTGGGCGAGTTTATCACCCCTCCCGGGGGTGAGATCATCGCCCCACCTATTTTTAATATGTCCCGAAATCACCTTGGTTACCAATAGAACAGTTTTTTTTACTTCCTTAGGAACCCTTATTTCCTAGGGAACTCAAAATAAATTTTTAATGTAATTCCCTCATCCTGGCACACTAGGGCACCCTGACCAAGTGTTGGGTGCGTTCCTTATTAATTTTGACTGATGGGCTAATTTTTGCCGGCTCTTATCTATTTTGCTCATAAGTGGCTAGCTTGTTTTCGCTGAATATGCAGTGTTTCTCAGGCTCCTAGGCCAGGTGCCCCTACCATCAAAGATCTCTTTCATGGCCTATACTACCTGCTTCTGGAACAGAAACTCTCTCTCTCCGCTCCATATATGGAAGCGTCAGGCCTGCTCTTCCGCCAAATGGGTCTGTTTGTCTCTGTTTAATGCTTATAACTCTGTCTTTATTACAAAGCTTTTATTAAACGGTAATTTAAGGACATATTTCTTCAGAAATCATGACACTAACCTAAATATGGGCCGAGAACTTTATGAACCTCAGAGTAACAAAACTCTGTCCAAAATTGACAAATGATAATGGTCCATACATTAGGACCACCTCCTTGTTTCTGTGCTCATTGTCCATTCTATCAGCTCCACTTACTATATAGGTGCACTTTATAGTTCTACAATTACAGACTGCAGTCCATCTGTTTCTCTGCATACTTTATTAGCCCCCGTTCACCCTGTTCTTCAGTGGTCAGGACCCACACAGAGCAGGTTCATTTAAAGGGCATTATTTGGGTGCCCAGGTACAGTTGGATCAGACACAGCAGAGCTGCTAGAGCTTTTTTTAAACACCTCTGTGTCATCGCTGAACTAAGAATAGTCCACCAAGCCAAAATATCTGGCCAACAGCATCCTGTGACCACTGATGAAGGACTAAAGGCTGACCAACACAAACTGTGCAGCAATAGATGAGCTACTGTCTCTGACTTTCCATCAAGGTGGATCAACAGGGTAGGAGCGTGTAATAGATTGGATTGCTCTCTGTGGGCCCTAAAGCTGTCACAGCACTTATTAGTTAGAATGTTAGTTTTTTTCATAAGACCTATAATGTGTCTTATTAAATGTGTTTTCTGAGTTCTTTTGTGTTTTTACCTCAAACCAACTGGTAAAAACACTCCTAATTCACATTCTGTTTGTGGTAGTGTGAATACATAAATATGAAATCTGACAACTGTGCATTGTTGCCTGTGATAACATGTCCAGGCATGCTAGCTTGTGAATACTGCATCAGAGCTAAAGCATATAAATGACTAGAATTATTTACAACCCCAATTGCAATGAAGTTGGGATGTTGTGTAAAACATAAATAAAAACTAAATACGATGATTTGCAAATACTTTAACCTATATTCAATTGAATACACTACAAAGACAAGATATTTAATGTTCAAATGGATAAACTTTATTGGTTTTTGCAAATATTCACTCATTTTGAATTTGATGCCTGCAACATGTTCCAAAGAAGTTGGGACAGGGGCATGTTTACCACTGTGTTACATCACCTTTCCTTTTAACAACACTCAATAAGCGTTTGGGAACTGAGGACACCAATTGTTGAAGCTTTGTAGGTGGAATTCTTTCCCATTCTTGCTTGATGTACAACTTCAGTTGCTCAACAGTCCGGGGTCTCCGTTGTCGTATCTTGCGCTTCATAATGCGCCACACATTTTCAATGGGAGACAGGTCTGGACTGCAGGCAGGCCAGTCTAGTACCTGCACTCTTTAACTATGAAGCCATGCTGTCGTAACACGTGCAGAATGTGGCTTGGCATTGTCTTGCTGAAATAAGCAGGGATGTCCCTGAAATAGACATTTCTTGGATGGCAGCCTATGTTGCTCCACTTGTTCACTGACAGTGGTTTTCTGAAGTGCTCCTGATCCCATGTGGGAATATCCGTTACAGAATGATGTCGGTTTCTAATGCAGTGCTGCCTGAGGGATCGAAGGTCACAGGCATTCAATGTAGGTTTTCTGCCTCGCCGCTTACTTGCAGAGATTTCTCCAGATTCTCTGAATCTTTTGATGATATTATGGACTGTAGATGATGAAATCCCTAAATTCCTTGCAATTGCATGTTGAGAAACGTTGTTCTTAAACTGTTGGACTATCTGCTCATGCAGTTGTTCACAAAGTGGTGAACACTCACCCCATCCTTGCTTGTGAACGACTGAGCTTTTCAGGGATGCTCCCTTTATACCCAATTATGACACTCACCTGTTTCCAATTAACCTGTTCACCTGTGGAATGTTCCAAACAGGTGGTTTTTGAGCATTCCTCAACTTTCCCAGTCTTTTGTTGCCCCTGTCCCAACTTCTTTGGAATGTGTTGCAGGCATCAAATTCAAAATGAGTGAATATTTGCAAAAAACAAAGTTTATCCTTTTGAACATTAAATATCTTGTCTTTGTAGTGTATTCAATTGAATATAGATTGAAAAGGATTTGCAAATCACCGTATTCTGTATTTATTTATGTTTTACACAATGTCCCAACTTCGTTGGAATTGGGGTTGTAGTCTGTGGAAGGTTCAGCGATATTCTGTCTTTGCCATCAAACGTCATTGTTAATTCTTTTGCTCAGCTCTGCAGCCCTTTACCCTCACAATGGCTAGGGTGCTATACACGCTACAGCACACCTGTAATTTATATGTCAAGACGCTTTATTGACTAACGAAGTACAAATCGGGGCTGTATGAGTGCTGCTGTCGCCATCATTGCGACATTTCATTGTGCTGTCATTGTATGTCAGACATATGGCAGCAGTGACAAGTGTGATATCAGTTGAATACTACCTATAAGACGTGGTTAACGGATTATACAAAGGTGGCAGTATTGTAGAAGTATTATACAGTACTGTAGAAATCTTAGTTTCCTGTTGTAGTGCTGTAGTTCTTATTTGTAAGGATGGTCAAAACATGCATTAAAAGAAGAAAATGAGACTTTTTTTCTGGTGAACATCAATAGGTTGAAAATAGATTTTTTTTTTTTGCCTATATAAATGCCGGCTGCGCATTCAATACAGGTCAAGTGCATAACCTTCATATTCCCAGCAGTCCATTGAGTGAAGATGAACAATCCACATACTCACTGGAACTGGCTTTATTTAACTAACCCTCAACCTCAGCTGCTGCTGACTGCACACTTTAAGAGAATTAATCATCCACTGCGTATCAAAAACGCCGCACTTTATAAACAAATTATTGATTCCAATCAGAGAGTTTTTTTCACGCACTAGTAAATGCTCTGCTCAGCGTATGGTTTCACTGCATTGCTGAAGGTTTGCCCTAAGGCATCATATCTCTGCCAGTGAAATTAACACAGGGAATTAATTAGAAAAGTTTTGAAAATTAATTAGGAAAGCTCTGAGTGGATTCATTCGTTTTATTTCGGAAGATACAACTTCTGACTGGAAGTACAGCCCAATTTATTTTCCTTACTTCGGCTCTGACTGAAGTCCTAAGTAAGAGCCGAGCTCAGAAAATGCATGTCAAATCCATTTTCACACATTAATAGTCATATATTCAGCTAGATCTGGGTAATGGGAATGAGAAAGCTGAATACGGAGGTGTGGGATTGACTCAGAGGTTTTAGCCTTCCAGATCAGAGTTTTAATTTCACATCCCTGACTTCATAATTCAGGTTTATGTTGTGTTTAAAAGTTGATGTTGAGAAATTGATGCGAGCTTCCATGAGTTATTCTGACGAACATGATAAATGATAAATACTGGAACTTGAAAAAAATTTAAATAACCAAACATTTTTCTCTTTATTGAACAAACATTTGTTGCTTGCTTGAATCATTAAAAGTAAACTTGAACAATGTAATTGGTTTTAGTAGCATTTTCCTATTTAACTGACCAGATTTGCGTGACTATAGCTCAGTAAGACTTTAAGATAAAAATGTAAATAATATATTTTTCCATTTTTTATAATCTGTATAATACTGTTAGACTATATGCTTTAAAATGAATTATTAACACATTAACAAAAATATAGTGTTTTGCTCATCACTGCATCACGTTATGTTAGCCATTTTTTTCTCTTACCTCTGTTTTGGTTCACATCCTTAATTTAATTTGATGAATTAAACTCTTTCTTGACAAAAAAAAACAGACATGTTGAACACATTGCATGATGAGAATTAGGGTAAAAATAATACCACAAAACTCTAAAATCTAAAACTTTATCATTTAAGTTGCTGTACCACATAGAGCTCCAAATGATCTACTGAACTATGTACATTTTGTGTACATACAAGCTGTGTGATGATTGACGCTCAGATATTTTTCTTTTCTTTTGAGGCAGTTTTGAGAGTATTTATTAAGACAAGCAACCTACACATCCTACTAATTAAAATGTAAACTTTGTCTACTATTTATGAAAAATCAGCCGAATGTGGCACAAAAGTACAAATGTTGCAACTACATAATTAATATTCTCTTAAACGTATGTTGGTACGTTGATGCAAACACAATGAATTCAATAGGGAAATAGGGAAGCTTAATTGTAACTGGGATGTCCCGATCAAGTTTTTCTGCCCCCGATCTGAGTCATTTAATATTGACCATCTTCCGATATCGAGTCTCAATCCGATACTTCCAGTATATTTTCCTAGATAATACTATTGCACAGTGCACAATTCAACAACATTAGAGTTTGATTAAAATCAGTCCAATGTATATGCTTCAATAGCTGAATAGTTCTGCAGTGCATATATATATATATATGTGGAGGTTGTAGTTTAGCCTGACAAACTCTCACTGTGAGTTTCTATACACTTCAGGTTGTGTTATTTTACAGCCACCAGGAGTGTAATTAAAATACTACATTGTTCAAATGTTGGTACCTCTGGTGAAATAACATTTTGTTGATTTTTCAAGTGAAAATAAAACGCCCTGTACAGGAAACACACTTCAATAAAACATAGTTTTTCAAACGATGTTCAAATTTTAGTCTATGACTATAACCGCGCAGAAAAAAAAAATGCGTTCTTTAGCAGTCAAACGCTCAAATGATGAAATGCCATTGCATTCAAAATATTAATTAAGCCTTTAAGCAAGCCAAAACCTATTCAATGTGCAAGTACACAGGAAACAATAACACTGCTATTGAAGTGTTCAATACAGAAAAACACATAACTGTCTTTCTTTTATTTTTATATATATATATATATATATATAAAAAATGTAAACCAGTGTGTGTATACAGTTGTATGCAAAAGTTTGGGCACCCCTGGTCAAATTACATATGTTGTTGATTTTCTAAGTGAAATACTGTAGGTTCATGCGCTTCTCCTGAGAGCAAGCGTTGCACATTTTAATGCACACTTCCTGATTTTTTGCTGAATTTAACATATTAAAGAAATAATAAAAAATAAAATGTGACCTGTGCAAGAGCTATTCATGCCCCCCCCCCAATATTTTAAACTGAGAAACGGTGCAATAAATTGTATTCATTTTAATTTGAAAGGAGAAATTGTGTTGTTGTTTTTTTTTTTTCTAGCTGATACTCAGCTTATTAATACTGTTTCTCACCAAGTAATGCCCTGTAGTTTCAGTTAAAGTGTACTTTGAATAAATATAGTTTAGGCTGTGTCAAAAAAATGTTAGATTTTTTCCAGGCATGCTGTTTGCTTCTTTTCTGTATCTGGCTTTGTCTTGCTCTCTATTTTGCCCAACAGATAAAACATTCTCTTTGCTTTTCAATGCAGAATTCAAGATCTTCGACCCTGTATTTCATCCATTAACTATTGTAATCCAGGCCTGTTCGGGTTTGGTTTAATAGCTATTTATATGAAACTCTTTCCATATGGCAACTTTGAATAGGTGAATTGTGCAAGGCTGCTCCCCCATTTCTCCCCAGAGGCAGTACCAGCTGAACCAGTCCTTCCTGTGTTGCTCTGTTACATTTCAACTCTGTTGTGTGAGCAGGTGAATGGCATGCTTGTTTGACAAGTGAACAGGTTTTTGAGTCAGCCAATGACTCGAAATGAGGATTTTGTCCCCCTGGGAAGTTTATAAAGGAAATACAATCCAAATTCCCATTTTAAACAGTAGCTGCTCCAGTGTGATGTTTTTATTGCCCACTGCCTGTTCAGAAAGCCCAAATAGGTATTGGAAGGATGCCCACTGTCTCTCTTTGCCATTAAATGGTTTGGTTTTATTGCATCTAATCTCAGCATCCTAATTTAATTTCTGAAAAGATGGTAAACATTTTCACAGTTGCAGCACAAACACTTTGATGTATTGCTTATAACCACAAATCCTCTGCTCTGGGCTTTTAAAGCAGTAGTTTGGCAAAATAGCAATTATGTATTATGTAGCTAACAGATAATAGAGGAGCTAGCATAGTGTAAGTAATCTATACATGAATACGTAATCAGGTAGCACTTTATGTCGATAGTCCACTTAAGATGCTTTGTAGATGCTTCATTTACTTTTAAACTACATTTAACTAAATATCTACTAAATTTACTAGAATTTTCTTCAACTTTAAACCTGGCTTTAATCCTAACCCTAACCCTAATCTCAACCCAAAACCTAAACCCAACGCTCACTTTACTCGTAGCCCTAATGTTGGTCCAAATTCTAACCCTAACCCCACCTCTGTTTAGAGTTTCAACAGATAGGTTGTTAACAATTTGAACATCTGTAGATAATCTGTAGGGGATTATAGTTTTATTATATTTTATTATATTACTATCCAAATAAAGTGAGACCAATAATCATATTTTTGACTCAAACTTTGTGGAATTGTTAAATATTCTTATTTACTACTATGTTTCTGTTTTGTCTGTTAACAGCATGCCATATAGTGTCAATAACCACATAAGCAAGTCAGATTACTTAAAGGGGAATTCCACTGATTGACTTGTCCAGAAATTTTGAACAGTCATTGAGATCTAAGCAAAGTCATTCAAAATGGTTAATGTGAGATTCCTTTATAGTGGTGGTGAAAGGAACCAGGGGTCACGATGGGTGCAGCTCAAATGTAGCCATTTTATTTACCATTGAAAATTGTTTATTTATTTATGTATTTGTTGTTTGATGTTGGGTGTAAATTAACTAAAAGAAAAAAGAGAAACTAAAAAAAAATCTAAATAACTGAAATAATAGGGACTGTAGAACATAACCTGATTTCAAACCTATTGTGAAAGTGTCTCAGACTGCAGGCGGTATATTTCTAACAATTTCATCTAACAACTTTTTGTGAGAGAGCTTTTAGAGCTTTTAACCGTTCAGATGTTTCACTACCACTGAACAAACTGACTCAGTTTTTCTAGAACGGCGTATTTCACATCAAGCCACTCTGAATGACTTGATCGTAACCATTTAATTATGCGGAAATGTAGTAAAATTGGCACGAGACAAATCTGTGTTGAATGAGGAATGCTGTTTGTACAGTACTAATTGGCAGAAGATTCCCTCGGGCCAGTTTTGCAATACATGGTTTTTAGAGTTTAACTCCAATTGTTACAGTCGAAAGTGAATTTCCAGGTTGGGAGCTTGATTGGAAGCAGTTGATGGCACGGAAGCAAGTTAATCGCCAAGCTTTCATTCTAGCTCCGCAGTAACCAGGAGGCTTAGCTGTTTCAGTTGTTAATGACTTAAAGAAGTCCTGTGTGAGATGGACAGTGATGTAATCATTAGACAACAGCTAATGTGACAGCGAAGAGTGAGGGAAGGCAAAGAGATGTGTACACATACTGCATGTGAACAGGACCACAGAGCTTTGGCAAGTGTAGAGTTTAAAGGCACTCCCTTCACAATTTTACATCATTCTGCAAGTTCTTAGCAAAATAGAAAGTATCTGTATTTCTCAACCTCGTTCATCTCCAGGTTGCGTTTTGGCTTCGGAGGCATAAAAGGCGCAAATCAGTTCGGTTCACTTTGTTCTGCTTGTGTTGGGATATTTTGTAGCTGGAATGTGTTATGCATGTGTTACTCCCCCTCTTTGCCTTATCACCTTACAATCTGTGCTTCCTCACTGCTGTTCTTTTCTATATATCTGTCTTTCTCTCTCTGTGGTTCTTTACTCTTTGAAGTATTCTCCAGGGTATGTTTTGGTATGTCAGTCTGAATTTACATGACTAAATCATAAGGCAAATTACTCAGTAACTGCATGAAGTAAATGCTCATTTTTTATTTTTGCAAAGGTTCCCACAAAAAATGACAGAAAATGTGTTTTATGATCACACATATTGTTGTGTGCTTACAATTTACCTCTGAAAGCCAAAAATCTTAGATGCTCTTTGTATTATTTTATAAGAAATAATTTTTACAGAGCAGATGACTGAAGAGATGCCATCTGCTCATAGTCTGTTTACAGATTTGTGGGAAAATGGGTCGACTTTCAGTAGAAAAAAACAATTGTGAGTTCAGCTTCTTTTATTATAAGGGTTTAAAATGACATCCCACATCTATTTGACTGGCAGGAAGAAGGTTACAGCCTCATATGACACCCACCTTTTGAATGTAGCTTATGAAATCTGAAAGTTATGAAGAATATGACAGTGCATTTTGGAACCACCGGTGGTTCCAAGGAGTTTAAGAACCTTTCAACGAATGAGCTGTTACAGTTGTACTTGTCTCGCTCGTCCTCTCCTATAAGCAGTGCAGATTCGTTGAGATTCATCAGTATTTTTCTATCATTTGCATCTTGAAGGAATCTGATCTCTGAGCAAAAGTACAATGTAGATCACGATAACAAGAGACTACAGTACAATAAACAGTGGCACAAGCAGCTGTTTAAGGAGCTGTAGTTAAGCCAGCTGTTTACAGAAATGTTAGCTTCAAGAAACTCATGTTTGTTTGCATAAAGTTAATCGGAAGCTCATTTTCAACTTCTCCGTAAACAGTGGTCTGTTCTTGTGCGTTGCCCCTGTTAAAATCACATGAATTAATTCGTTTGATATGATCACTTGATGAGTAATCGTGAAGTTTCATGAAATTTGTTCCACAAAGTTGAGACACTTGCAGCTGTTGCAGTACAATTTCAAGTCAGCTGCAGGAGGCTTTACATTAGGCAGCTTAGTTTCAGAAAGGTTTCAAGCAGCTAAAGTTGTCAGTCAGCCTAAAGAAGCAAACATCAGACATCAAATGTCTTGGCTGATCAACGATTTTTTAGCTTTTTTAAAAAGACTTTAATATTGTTGCTTTGTATTTCTCTGTTGCAGGGAGGACATGCTGTTATTAGTGTTAGCTGTTTTGCTGGTGCTCTTCTGCAGCGTGGATGTTTGGTACTATCTGCGAATTCTGTCTTTGCTTGTCCGGGCCTGGTGGCTGTCTCCTGTGTTTGATGTGACAGGGGAGCAGACTTTGGGGGGCCGTGTCCTCCTCAATGACATTGACCTGTGCCACATGAACAACGCCCGCTACCTGCGCGAATGTGACTTTGCCCGCATCTCCCTGTATGCCCGCAATGGGGTACTCAAGACGATGAGGGCTCTGGGGGCCACTGCGGTAGTCGCAGCGACCACAATCCGCTACAGACGACCAGTGTGCATTGGTGAAGCGTTCGAGCTACGCAGCCGGATTGTCACGTGGGACGAGAAGGCGTTCTATCTGGAGCAGCGCTTCGTGTCCTGTAAAGACGGCATGGTGGCCGCGATTATGTTCTGCAAACAGAGCGTACTGCGGAGCAGCCCAGACAAAATCCTACAGCACCTCTGCCAGAGGAAAGTGAGTAAATTCTTAATCTCACAACAATCATATCATTGTCCCGTTTCTCTTCATCAGTGTTCTTGCACTACTCAGCATGCATTACACACATACATGATTCAACCTTTAGGAATCCATGTGGTGTCAACCAGCCATGACTACTAGCATAGCCACTGATCTATAGGCTTATAAATGCAATCAAGCTAGCATTAGTGTAACTCCTACCTCAGTCAGCAAGCAAAATTGTAAAGAAAACAGTGATTCTATCTTTATTCAGCACAAAGTGGACACCAGAGACAAGTTTCTTTATCGTTCAGCCAGAGAAAAGAAGCCAAACTGAGGTAAGATATCTAGCTAACCAGCTGCCTTGCAAACTTTAGCTATTAGCTCGTTGTCCTCCTCTTCTGTCGTCTTCTGGCCTTTGAATAATTAATTTTCTCCACTGTAATGATGATTTCATGACAGTTACTACAGTTACATGGCTGCAATAAGATATTCAGCTTCTTAGCTGTAACATTAACCATCTGCCTTCATTCAACATTCACCCTCTAGAAAAAATTAACACACAGAAGGTTTTCTTAGTCTTAAAACCCAGATATCTCTGTCTACAGACTGCTACGGCATCTCTGTAGGATGCGAGTAAGCAAGCAAGCAAAATTTATTTATATAGCGCTTTTTACAACAGGTGTTGTCACAAAGCAGCTTTACAAAACAATCAGTATTACAGAGAGAAGAGAAACGAAGAAAGAAAATCCAGGTCCGAGCCCCCATGAGCAAGCCAGCGGCGACGGTGGCAAGGAAAAACTCCCTAAAAGAGGAAGACGCCTTGAGAGGAACCAAGACTCAGAAGGGGAACCCATCCTCCTATGGTTGACACCGGACAGCGAACATTATTAGTATGAAGTATTATAGTAAAGTGGGAAAAGAACAGATCTGAGGGTGAGGACTGCACAGCGCTGTAAAGCAAGAAGCTCAGTGGTGGTCAAACCGGTCCAGAAGGCTGGTGAGCAGCGGCACCAATCAAGGCAGAAGAGGCAACAGCATCAGACGCACAGGATGGGCAGCTGATCAGCTCGGCAGAGACAGGAAAGAAAAACAGTCAGTTCTGTAAAGAGTGGCTGACCACAGATTACAATAAAACAGAGCAGCAGAGACTCCAGCAGGTTCAGACCTGACAGGGAAGACTAATCACCAAATGCTTGACTGTACAAATAAGTTTTTAGCCTAGACTTAAAGACTGAGGCTGTGTCTGATTCCCGAATATTAACAGGAAGATTTATTCCAGAGCTGGGGGGCTTTGTATGAGAAAGCTCTCCCCCCTGATGTAACTTTATTAAGTCTAGGTACCAATAGTAAGCCAGCGCCTTGTGATCTAGGTAGGCGCGATGGTTCATAGTAGGAGAGAAGCTCACTCAGGTACTGAGGGGCGAGTCTGTTTAGAGCTTTATAAGTCAGTAACAGAATTTTATAATCAATGCAAAATTTAACTGGTAACCAGTGCAGGGTTGATAAAACTGGATTAATATGGTCGAACTTTCTGGTTCTTGTAAGGACTCTGGCTGCAGCGTTCTGGACTAGCAGAAGCTTGTTAAGGCTGCCTTGTTAAGGCAGTAAGCATGTTAAACATCACATGTAGCAATGGTTACAGTTTTCATTTTAACCAGAGGGCCCTTTTAAATGAACAGTAACAAACCACACATATCCTTTGAAAAATTTCATTATACTTGTAAAAACAAAGAAGCTCTTAAAAAGACTATTAAAAATGTGTAAATAAATATATATAAATAAGTGTTTCTTACTGTAATAAAGAACAGTCGGAGAATTTAAAATCAGGGTTATCACACAAACGTGATTTATTTTTTTTTGAGTTGAATTAAGTAATTTTGATGCCCGTAGATTCAGTGCATTATGAAATTTCAGAAATCACCACTTATTTGATTTTATTCAATTATTTTGGTCAGAATTGTTTTTAAAAAGTACATGGAATATGCCAGTGTGACTAGAGGAACAGGGCTGGCCCTGTTTGATTTGGCCTCACAACCATGTCTCCTTCATTTGTGTATTGTTTTGTCTTTTTGGCTCTTGGTCCATATAAAAGGTTTAAGCTTTTTCTGCCTTAATGCTTGGGAAAAAATAGCCTGACAATTTTATTATGGCAAAAAATGAAAGCATACTTTAATGTTCAAAAATCAATAGTGCTGATTCGCCACCCTTAGGCTGACGCTTCAGAAAGCGTTGATTCATTTAAATACCTAGTGATTCAGCAAAATGCCCCAGCAGAAATCCACTCCAAGTTTGACTTGAAGGCTGCAGGGAAACAAATATTTCTAAAGTAATAATTATAAGGTTTTATGATGTGTCCCTGATCATCTTTGCAGCACACACAAATATTCATATGTAACACATATAAAGCATTGTAATTATAATAGAATACATTTCTGTATATGGATACCGCATCATCTAATGCAGTATTAATTTTAAGTACATTTTCAGTAGATCCCTTAACTGAAATTAATGCTCTATGCATGTATGCATGTATGCATGTATGTATGTATGTATGTGTAAAACCCTCTATACCTAAATATGGAATCTATAATCTGGTCAGCCTTGAACAGACCAACTATCAGTGTCATGGTTAACACATTGGATGCCTTCTTTCTTGTTGTTGTTGTTGTTGTTGTTGTTGTTATTATTATTATCATCATTATTATTATTGCTGCTGCTTTGGTAAATAATATAGGGATATATATAGGAATGTGCAGTAAGGTAGTAATATTTATATTCAGTTTCTTTTTCTTATGTCTTAAAAATTTAATCACAAAACGAAATGAACACCTTGATGCATTAATGCTGCGTGCAGGTTGCCACCATCTTTTCATTTATTTTTCAGGTTGAAGTTCCTGAGTTTCCTGAAGAATTGCAGCACTGGATCAACTTTATGAGCGCCAGCAGTCAGGCTCTCAAGGCCGAGAGCGGAGTGGATGAGAAGAAGAGCGAGTGAAGACAGAAATGAACGTGCTGCCTTTATGGGGCAGTAACGTACATGTTTACATGACGAATACTCGGGGAGTCGCACACAAAATGCATCAGTACTCACACTGCCTGGGATGCGCAATGTAAATGGAAACTTGAATGTGGTTTACATTAATTAGATCACATACATGGAAACTGTGTGTAGAAACAGATGTGCCATAGCTCATTAGACTGATAGTATGCTAGCTAGACATCTACACCACAAACACTATTACAATGCAATGTGCATTTCATCCTAATTTCAGAGTAATACTAATTCATACAATGTTTCACTCTTTGTTCAGTGCATACACAATATTTGCATCCTTTTTTAATGCATATATTATTTTTTTGTAGGCAGCACTCAAGGGTTTGGATATTACACTGTTGACAGGCAGTTCTGAAAACATGAGTGCAAAGGAAAAAAGAAATAAAGATTGTTTGACACTTGCTCTTTCCCTCACTATTCCCGATCATGAAAAATTGATGTTCACTATGTTGGGAATTGGCCAGTAAAACAGTACAGTGATTTCAAGCAATGCATTCCAAGACACTCAATATAGCAGCGCTGTGAAAGAAAAGTCACTTAAAATAAACCTGCTGACAAAATTCAGCTCTGGGGACAAATAAAATAAACCCAGAGCTCAACATGAAAGGTCCACTTGAAGGGTTGTGACAGCAAAATTTCATCAGGAAAGTGTGGAATCCTTATTAAAAGTAGCCGCTGTAATTATTATTATTATTAAAAAACAGGACTTTTTCGTCTGTGGATGAGTCAAAGTTGTAAACACTTTAATTTTTTAAACACTTATTTTTTTATTATATTTTTACAAGCACTAACCAATGGCCATACAATTTTAAAGTGTTTACAGTACTGTGGGAAAGTTTTAGGCATCTAAGCAAATTTTGAAACAATTTACCTCCTTGCACAAAGGCGGAGGTAGCGGTCCTGCTGCTGGGTTGTTGCCCTCCTACGGCCTCCTCCACATCTACTGGTGTACTGGTCTGTCTCCTGGTAGCGCCTCCAGCCTCTGGACACTACGCTGACAGACACAGCAAACCTTCTTGCCACAGCTCGCATTGATGAGCTGCACTACCTGAGCCACTTGTGTGGGTTGTAGAGTCCGTCTCATGCTACCACGAGTGTGAAAGCACCACCAACATTCAAAAGTGACCAAAACATCAGCCAGAAAGCAGAAAGGTACTGAGAAGTGGTCCCCACCTGCAGAACCACTCCTTTATTGAGTGTGTCTTCCTAATTGCCAATGATTTCCACCTGTTGTCTATTCCATTTGCACAACAGTTGTGAAATTGATTGTCTATCAGTTTTGCTTCCTAAGTGGACAGTTTGATTTCACAGAAGTTTGATTTACTTGGAATTATATTGTGTTGTTTAAGTGTTCTTTAAGTGTTGTTTAAGAACTTTGAAGTAACCTTCACAAGCTTTAGTTGAAAATTCCTGCTCTGTTAAGTCCTTTAACAAAGGCTGTTTTCTAAGGTTGTCATCACATTTTCCATTTAGTTGATGGAACATCTAGTTAAGTATATCCACAGTTCAGCTTTGGCTGTTTTATATTTTCATTTTAGATAGATCAACCCAGATATATCTCCAGTCTATTTCCGATTAATGATATCTTCAGTGCTTTGAGAACTAGTGCTAGTTCTAATAGCAACCCTTGTGGAGAACCTTCAGCCTGCTAAACGTGACCGAGCATCTAAAAAGTCATCAGGGTTAACAAGCAAAGCATTAGCTTGGAATTTGTACAGAAATTCATACAAAAGATCACTATTCATTTTTCTAACATTTCAAAAAATGCTTGTCTTGGCTAGTTTGCTAAAATAAGTATTGAAGGGGCACCTATAATGTTTCCATTTTTCCCTTTACTGTGCTATATATTATATATTATATTTTATAATAATAATACATTTATAATATAATAATAAAATTATATATATATAATTTTATTATTATTATTATTATACCCCTGCGATGGACTGGTGACCTGTCCAGGGTGTATCCTGCCTTCCGCCCAATGGCCGCTGGGATAGGCTCCAGCACCCCCACCCCCCCACCCCACGACCCTGAGGGAGAAGCGGCTTAGAAAGTGTGTGTGTGTGTGTGTGTGTGTGTGTGTGTGTGTGTGTGTGTGTGTGCACTATATATTTTGTGCATGTAAATGGTCTACATAGCTCAGAAACGGACACTAGAAAAGTAGCGGTGTTTACAGCTACTCGAAAGAAGACTGTCTGCAGACTGCAAGACATGGGCAGAACTGTAGGGGCAAAACCATTCTGGTTTCTACCAGTCAGAACAGAGTAGGTGAGCTGACCAATCAGTGCACACTGTTAGAGCAGGATATATTGCACAGTGTGCATTAAAAGCACAGGTGATATAGTAACACCGAAGTGTGTGAACATGTTCTAGCAGACCCCTAAAATGAAATTATGAACATAATGGGTTCCTTTAACAAGCATGGAATGAAACCAGATGGCATCTTCCACTGTCCAAATTTAGTTCCAGTACTTGAGCACAGAAGTACCAAGAATGGTTAAAATACTCAGAAGTGTGCTCATTCTGACTAGTGAGGATGCTTTGGCTGCTGACTCGTGTTTTTCTAAGGTTTATGGGTTTTAGGCCCCTCCCCTCTTTAGATTACACCACTGATTGCACACTATGAGCAAGTGTACAGAACATCTTTTACAGGTTCTTTCCAGGAACACAAGCCTATGGTAAGCCCTTTTGTCAAATGGATTTGTTTGGCTATTCATAATTACATGTAGAGGATGCATATTGAATAGTTAACAGTGTAAACGGAATGCTAGTTCAACATCTCTACGATTACAGTCAGACTGAAAGAAAGATATCTGCAGATACTCAAACCTAGCGCTGTTTCTGAAAATGTCTGGGCCCTAGGTGACATACTAGCTTGCAACCACCACCCCCCAAACCTCCCAACACCCAATGCTATTCTTTTGAAAGTTAGTGTATAAAAATAATTAGTACTTATTTCAATTTGATTGGAAAAAAAATATATGAATCTGTGTTATCTTTTTATACAAATAAATTGGATTATACTGCCTATAGCCAGAAATGTCCCTGCTTCAGATCTCTTATACTGGCTTTATTGCAATTGGAGCAATTCAGCAAGCACACCAGGAAGCTAGAACTAGTTCTCAACATGGCATGAAAGGCTTTGATATCCGCATGACTTTGATATCTACAGCCTCACTTTGACTGGTCAGAATGATAAGAGCTGTCTAGGCAAAACTCCCTTGAAGACAATCATTGTAGATATGCAGATAAAATGACTTTTGACTGGTAATATTTTAATTCCTGTATCTATAAAGGTCTTGAGGAACTGAGGATATTAATCGGAATGGGTCTTTTCAGAACTACAATGCAGATTCATCCGGGTTGAGTTAGGACTATTAATAATTTAAACAATAATGGCTAACATGACGTCAACCTTGCAAAGGTGTTAGAAATAAATGTATATTTTAGCATTTTGGCAGTTCAGGTTGTAATTACAGATATCCTGAAGTAGCGTTTGACTCTGTGGTTTGTCTATGAGTGTCTGGGTTTGAATCTGCCTGAGGCTTTGCTTGTTTTTTTTATTTCGAGAAAGTGCTTAAAAAGTGGCATGCCGGGTACACCTTTGAAGCATTTGCAAGTGTTTATTCAAGACAATCAAGCAAAACTATAAACCTGGCCTGCATTTTAAATTAGTTGTTTTTAATAAAGAAATGAAGTGCTCAAAGTAACAATATAGCTCTGGTTAGCTCAGTCCTTGTAAAAACCTGATTGAGGAATAAAGCTGTTCCGGGTACAACGTGTGGTGTAGATGTCCATGATGGAGGGGAGAGTGACCCCGATGATCTTCTCAGCTGTCCTCGCTATACGCTGTAGGGTCTTGCAATCTGAGGCGGTGCAATTCCCAAACCAAGGAAGTAGAGGCGCTGCTGGGCTCTCTTGGCTATGGAGTTGGTGTTGAGGGACCAAGTGAGGTTATCTGTGATATGGACACAAAGGAACTTGGTGCTCCTGACGATTTCCACAGCAGAGACAGTGATGTTCAGTGGGGGGTGGTCACCTCGCACTGTTCGGAAGTCAACAACCATCTCCTTAGTTTTGTCTACATTCAGAGACAGGTTGTTGGCTCTGCACTAGTCCGTTAGCTGCTGCACCTCCTCTCTGTATGCTGACTCATCGTTCTTGCTGATCAGACCCACCACAGTCGTGTCATCAGCAAACTTGATGATGTGATTTGAGCTGTACTTTGCAGTACAGTCGTGAGTCAGTAGAGTAAACAGCAGTGGACTGAGCACACAGCCCTGAGGGGCACCGGTGCTCAGTGTGGTGGCACTGGAGATGTTATTTCCGATCCTGACTAACTGAGGTCTCTTAGGAAATCCAGGATCCAGTTACCACATACACACTAGTGAAGACACTTGCCCAGAGTGGTGGACAGCCCTATCCGCAGCGCCTGGGGTACAGTTGGGGGTTAGGTGCCTTGCTCAAGGGCAACGTCATGTACTTTTGGCTCAGGGGATTGAACCGGCTGGGGATCCCTAACCACCAGTCCACGACTGCCCCCAAAATTTTCCCTGGAGGAAGTGCACCGTTCCTGGAAATACTGCAATATCAGGTTGATGCGTGGAGTGGACAGAGCAGGCTCCTATTCCATCTCCTTTTTCCAAAAATCTATTTAATATATGGTCCCCGGATAGGAGACGTATCAGATATTAAACTGATAAGAGCAGATAATACACTTGATCTTAGCCAAAAGGCCGAGAAGAGATTTCTCTTTGCTTTTGACTTTTGATTAATATTTGAAATTATAAAATGGAATGGACAAAAATGATGGAACCCTTAACCCAATATTTTGTTGCACCATTAGCCCTTTAGAAGCAAGCGATTTCTGTAGTTCTCAATGAGACTACTTCACCTGTCAACATGTAGTTTGGCCCACTCTTCCTGAGCAAACTGCTTCAACTGCCTCAGGCTTGAAGTGTGCCTCCTCCACACTGCATGTTTCAGCTCTTTCCATAGATGGTCCATAGGATTCAGATCAGGGCCCATTGAAGGCCACTTCAGAATAGGCCGATGTTTTGTTCTTATCCATTCCTGGGTGCTTTTAGTGTGTTGTGGGTCTTAATCATGCTTTCTTTGTCAAAAAAGTAATAGTTTGTCTCTTTTCACACTTTCTTTGCTTTACTGTATAAAAAACCAAAGTCATACTGATTGCATTGTTTCAGTGAACTGCAAGCCTACCAACAAATTTATCCACGTCTGTTTATATCCAAACATACCCAGACACTCCATCTAATTAGTGAATATGGCTATTCTGAAGGGCCCATATCATAGACACTCCTCACTACTTCTGAAATAAAGGATTTGATGTTGTATGTAAGCACTTTTAAAGTTTTAAAACAGCATTCGCTCCCCAGTTTATACAGTCCATAAAACAAAACAGCCCATTTTAAATGTATTTTTGTGACGTCACAAAACATACACCCACACATTCCTGCAATGCACCCAGTCTATGGTCACCATATCCAGTCCTGAGCGTGGGTTAGAGGGGTATAAAGCCCCACAGCCCAGCACTGGTGGGTTTTATACCCACCTCTCTGGAGAGATGGAGCACCATCCAATTTCTCAGATGAGTTGAAGTGGCGTTTGTGATGGAACTGAACATCCATCATTATCTGACCTCACTTACGGTCTTACATGCAACCAAATCCTCACAGTAGTGTTCCAGTATCTAGTGTAATGTCTTCCCAGAAGAGTCAAGGTTGAAACTGCAGTAAAGGGGGATAAACTTCCTATTAATACCCTTTATTTCAGAATAAACGTGCCTACAAACGTTTGGACATGTAGTGTGGCGTTAGCTGTACTGTGGAATGGAAAAAGAGCTTTTTTAACCTGAAGGAGGCGGAATCATCGCTGCCCACGTGACTGCTGCGCACGCCAATCCAAAGGCACACGGAAGTACCTTCATTCTGCACCCGGCTTTTCATAGCGTGAGTAAATGAAAATGCTGTCTGTTTGCAGGATTAAAAAAATATCTCTGAATTTAATATTTCTCATTTAGTGAGTTCGGGCGTGTTGGAGCGCTTGTTTTGTGGTCCTGCAGCCGTAGTTTGTCGCCTCTGCCCGGTTAGCCGCATCAATATGAGTGGGCAAAGCTAGCTAGCGCTCTGTCTTGCAGCCAGTGAGGCTGTGGAGGCTACAGTGAGAAGATGGTGGTTTTCTCATGATGGTGTTTAAATATGTGAGATTTGCAGTTGCATTGTCGGAAAACAAGCGAAGGCAACGAAGCCTAAGCATTTGAAGCATTTGTGCGGAGTTATAGAGTACTTTGAGTCTTGTTATGCCAGCTTAGGTTTATAATTTATGTAGGTTGTTGGCCTGAATACAGATGCTCTGAAGCCCAGTGCTGTAGCCAAACCATAACTGACTCAGTTTACCTGAGTTACCTCAGAATACTCAGTAATGTCAATGTTTTTTTCTTTCTGTTGTTGTCTTGTTTGTTTATTTTACTCTGTGAATCTGTTTGACTATATAAAATGTAGAGTATTATTATTATTATTATTATTATTAGATTAAGAGGACCTTATTAGTCCCACAACAGGGATATTTCACCTCTGCATTTAACCCATCCGTGAAGTGAAACACCACATACACACTAGTGAATACACACACACTAGGGGGCAGTGAGCAGACTTGCCCGGAGCGGTGGGCAGCCCAATCCGCAGCGCCCGGGGAGCAGTTGGGGGTTAGGTGTCTTGCTCAAGGACACCTCAGTCATGTGCTGTCGGCTCTGAGGATCGAACCGGCGACCTTCCGGTCACGAGGTCACCTCCAGCCCATGACTGCCCCCATGTTATTACAAAAAAATATATATTAATAATATTGTTATCCACTGTCAGGTTAACCAAGTCATGTCCAACCATTGAATTTAGCACTGGAAAGAAAAATGCCACAAATTTTGCTTTGAGTGGTCTAAAGAAGGGGTGTCCGAACTTTTTATGTTGGCGGTCAACATGTTTGTGGTGATCTGAGGATAAAAAGTATTTTATGATGTTACGCTATATTTTGTGAAAATAAAATACTTAAAAATGCATAATTTAAGAGGAAAAAAGATCATAATAAGCTGTATATGGTTTAAAATATGTTTGTTTCTTGCTAGGTGAGTGTGGGAACAAGGAACCTTTCTGGCCGTTCATATCAATTGTTCTAAAAGGCCAGCTATGGCCCATGGTCGACATTTTGGGTAGCCCTGGTCTACAGTGATGAAACATTGTGCAGTTATACCATGGATCCATTTGAATTTTGTGAATTAATGTCATTTTAATTTACACTACACCAATTTTAGCCATATGGGTTAATCGATATGAAATATTTCCTCTGACTAAGCAAGCTCAGAGAACAGATGGACCAAAAGAAATGAAAAATGTCAAGTCTGGACAATAATGGGATAATGACCATGAGAAATTAGCGTTCACTGAGTAACTTGAAGTAACTTTCTTTGTAACTTTCAAGTGTGTAGGCGTGTGTTTAATCCCCCTGATACTATCTCTGATTTTAGAGGCAGCATGCTGTGGGTCCTGTCAGCCCTGTTGGTGCTGTTTGGCTGCTTTGACGTGTGGTACTTCCTGAGGGGGGCATGGGTCGTAATAAAATGTGCACTCCAGGAACCGGTCCGAGATGTGCTGGCCGAGCAGGTCATCCATAGCCGAGTGCTTTCTCAGGACCTGGACTTCATGGGCCACATGAACAACGCACGTTACTTGAGAGAGTGTGATATGGGCAGGGTCGCCTTCTACACCCGCAACGGGATCTTCAAGGCCTCTCGTGTGTTGAAGGCCACGATGGTCATTGGAGCCTCAACCATCCGCTACCGGCGCTCGCTTGCGTTCGGGGAGGCCTTTGAGCTGCGTACCCGCATCGTTGCCTGGGATGAAAAGTCCTTCTACGTGGAGCAGAGATTCGTCTCCAAATCAGACGGCTTCATCTCTGCAGTGATGCTGTGCAGGCAAAACGTCCTTCGCAGCTCTCCAGACAAGATTTTGGAGTTCCTCTGCAAGAGAAAGGTAAGATCATGATGACTCCTGTCAGGTGAGGTGCACAGGAGTTTTAGAGGTGTTACAATACATCATATCTTATTAGGGATGTAAATTGTTAACCAATTAACCATTAATTGACACATAAACTGTTGTTTCAGTGCTATTGGTTGAAAACATTGACTGAATTTTAATTTTCAATAAACAACAGATCCTGTTTGTATAATCAGGTTTATCATTTAAGTTGAGGAATGTTTTTGAATTGTACACATAAGGGTGTAATAGGCAACTCATTTTGCTGGATAAACCTACAAAAAAATGAACTGTAAAGCTATAAATAGTGGTGCTTTTGACCACTGCTTAAAACAAGCACCTGTAATCAATTAGACAAAGAACTATCTTATTGATGGCCAAGTAGTGACTATATAATAAATACAGAACCAAAGACTTAAAAATATAGCTCAGATGGGTTTCCCAAAAGCATCTTAGCGCAATGTTTATTTTTAAATGGTCAAATAAGCATCACATTACACACTCTCTCTACTAGTTAAGGTGATCTTACAAATAAAAAGGGGCTCTTTAGTTCTTGGTCATGTAATCATTAACGTATTTTATTATACTCCAGTCCACAGTCCATGCAAGCAGTACTTTTTAATTTCTCAGTGCATTAATACAGAATTCAGTTAATATGTTTGCATATGTCAAGTATTTTAAAATGGCTTTGAACGTGGTTCAGCCAGTCAGACTTTATAACCGGAAGTATCTGTTTTAAAATTGATATTTTGATGGGTCACATCCTTAAACATTAATCACTGTCTGGTGATGGTCAGTTATCAGCCAAAAGAAAAGTTGCACCCCTATATCATTTTGTATTGTATCGTATGTATTTCTATTGTATGTAATTGTATTATATCATATTATATTGTTTAGTATTGTGCCAAAGGTGTTGACTTTTGCTTGCGTATTAGCTCATCGCTAGGGCTTTCAGTTAGGGCACTGTAAAGCTCATTACTGAAAATAAGTGTCCATATCTTTTTAATATCTCATTTTATTTTGTTTCCCTGAGGCCTGACATTTGTGTGGTTTTATGTACCAAAAATTAATAATTTAGTTTTACCAGACAATTTTCCAACCTCTCTATATCCCTTTAAACCTTTTATTAATATTCATTTTGGACAAATATATGTAAATGAGAACTTACTAGCTGCTTTGTTTTGTGCCTCTGGCCTAAACCACTAAGCAGGGCTAAACTGCTGTAGGCTGAATAGATGGATATGTAAATGAGTTGGTTTTCATGACATCACAAAAAACATTGAATTCAGAGTAGACCCTTTTTTGCAGCTTAGTTTCTATATATGTGCTCTGTGGACTGGGCAGTGGATGGTATATTTTAAAAGTTACAGCGTTTACATATAACGTCAAACTGATTTTCCATGAAATGGGCCCTTTAGTGTACTAACAATTGGCACATTTTCCTGGCTGTTTGTTTTAGGTGGAATGCCCTGATATCCCAGAGGACCTTCAACAGTGGATCAAGTTCATCTCAGCTAGCAGTCAGGCACTGAGAGCAGAGAGTGGATTGGAGGACAAGACCAAGTGATTTCAGATAGGGACCATATATTCTTTATCAAGCACATGTCCCCTAGTTCTTATTTATGTGATGTGAGTTACCTTAAAAGGAACATATAATCTTGAAAAAAGCCATTTCTAGTTCTGAATGTGTACACCCAAGCTTAAAATGTGGAGTCGTCCATTCGCCCATGCATATCTAAAAACCTGTTCCTGGTATTTGTAGAGTGCGTATTATAACTTTAAGTAGAAAAATGGTACCTTAAAGCACTTTGAGGTCTTTGCATTCAACTTGATTTCCGTTACTCCTACAACCACATTTTCAAATAAATTGGAACACTGTGCAAAATGTAGATAAAAGTAGAATGTAATGCTAGGAAAATAGTACAAAGATGACATGTCAAATTATAAAAAATACATCCCTTTTAAATTTGATGCCAGCAACACATTTCAAAAAAGTTGAGATAAGGCAAAAAGGCTAGTAAAGTTGTGTAATGCTAAAATAAAACCTGGTGATTAATTGGCAACAGGTCAATAACATGATTGGGTATAAAACAAGCATCTCTGAGAGTCTTTCAGAAGTAAAGATGGGAAGGGGTTCACAAGTCTATGAAAGACTGCACAGGTTAATAGTGCCACAATTCAAAAATAACGTTTGTCAATATAAAATAGCAAAGAAGTTGGGCCTGTGATCTTAAGGCTCTCAGGCAGCACTGCATGAGCTCAGGAACACTTCTGAAAACCATTGCCTATGAGCACAGTTCATCGCTGCATCCACAAATGCAAGGTAAAAACTATACTACACAAAGAAAAAACCATATATAAACAGGATCCAGAAACGCTGCTGCCTTCTCTGGGCCTGAGCTCAGTTGAGATAAACTGAGGCGAGATAAAAAAAGTGTCCTGAGGTCTGATAAATCAACATTTTATTGTTATCAGTGCACACAGATGAAAAGCTTGCATCCATGGAGTTGTGGGGGTGCATTAGTGCACATGACACTTGTGAAGGCACCATTAATGCTGAAAGATATATATAGGTTTTGGCAAAATATGCTGACATCCAGATGACGTCTTTTTCGGGAAAGCCCTTTCTTATTTAAGAAAGACAATGTCAAATCACATTCTACATGTATTACAACAGCATGCCTCTGTATTAAAAGAGTCCAAGTGCTAAATTGTTATCCATTGAAAACAGTTGGTGCTTTACGAAATGAAAAGTATGATAAAGGAGATCCTATATCCTATATTGAGCAAGAATGGGAAAACATTTCACTTTCAAAACTAAGAAAAAAAAGAGGTGATGCAGCACAGTGATAAACATGCCCCCCTCCGAACTTCAAGTTCAAAATGGCCATTTGGTTTTTAAAAACATCTCTCAGTCTGAACACTTGGTATGTAGTTTTTGTACTATTTTAATTATTTTTTAAATAAGGTTTACACGATTTGCATATCATTCTGTTTTCACTTATATTTTGCACAGCGTCCCAACTTTTTTGGAAACAGGGTTGTACTATAGTTGATGCTGACTGGACACGGAGAATGTCTTTTGTTGAAAAGGGAACATTTGATTGCATGTACTGGGTCCTTAGAGATGCTAGTATATCTGACCAAATACATAAATGAATAAATATATCTGATCAAGTAAATTATAACCAAACATCTTTATCCTGAACTTGAAAATAGCTTTACTTCAAATGTGCAATAACTACTGATGGTATTTTTGCAGATTTAAAAGTATAATTCTGGTGAAGTGAAAATGATTCTAGTGACTGTTATAATATCAACAGTTACCTATTTATTGACTGTTTCTCCAGGTCTGTATTATTCTGAAGTACTGTCTGTGGATTTGAATCTTCCTAAAGGATTGTTTATTATTTATATGAAGAATGTGTTTGTTTATTTTATTTAAAGTACTTGAGAAGATGCACTGAAATGCAGTTTGTGCACAACAAGCATTTGCATGTTTTTATTTAACAGGCATTATTTGAAATGAAATCAAGCAAAGTGAAAAAGATCTGCATTTTAAAATAAAGTCATTTTAATAACGATTTGTGACTAATGTGCATTTCCTAGTATTTGCACCAGTAATTTAGCATTCCTAAACCCTGCCAGTTTGGAGCTTCAGTCTTCTACCTCTTCTTGCTTTAATACTGCCATCTAGTGCCTGCAAATTTCTAGGTTAGGCCCATAGTGGTAGTTTTAAAGGGCAGTTACACCAAAATATCTGCATAACTTGGTCACTGAGATGTACACAAAGTCATTCAGAGTGGTTTGATGCAAAGTGTTTCCTTGTAGAGAAGCTGGCCCCCTCGTATTTCTTTACAGTGGTGTTGATAGGAACCAGAGGGTGGGATGTTTAAAATACAAATAAAGCCCTATTATTTACTATCGAAGAAAAGCAGTAACATCACGTATGTCTTTTGAGTTTTAATGTGTGATGTTGATGATGGACAAATAGTGGAAAATCTGGAAGTTTCTTTGGGAACTATTTTGCCACAC
The DNA here is from genome assembly GCF_015220715.1 of Pygocentrus nattereri. Taxonomy (NCBI): domain Eukaryota; kingdom Metazoa; phylum Chordata; class Actinopteri; order Characiformes; family Serrasalmidae; genus Pygocentrus; species Pygocentrus nattereri. The sequence continues at coordinate 12,737,853 of NC_051229.1, read as the reverse complement.
AGCACCACAGACCACTCTGAATGACCTTGTTTGCATCCTATCGATTATAAAAAATAAACTTTTTTGTACTGAAATTCCCCTTTAATGTTCTTTGGAAGTTACCCAGTCATATTCTGCTCTTCATGGTTACAGGAACACAAAAAAAACTGATTATAAAAATTGATAAAAACGTAAATTCATCTGATCGTGTTCCAGCCGGGGGTGCCCACTACTTCATCTGTGATTGGCCTCTTAATCATAACAAGACTAACCTATAATGACTAAATAAAAGATCAAATTAAAGGCAACATTAATCAATATATTCAGTGAGTGCAGTCAGTTATTTATTTGATGATTGCAGCCTCACTTTGTCCTATTCTTCATAACTTTCATATTTAATAAGCTACATTCAAAAGGTGGGTGTCATATAAGGCTGTAATTCGTCTTTCCAGTCAAATAGATGGGGGATGTCATTTTAAACCCTTATAATAAAGGAAGCTGAACTCAGTTTTTTGTTGCCTGAAAGTCGACCCATTTTTCCACAAATCTGGGCTATAAGCTGAAAACAGATGGCGCCTCTTCAGTGATCTGCTCTGTAAAAATGATTCTAAAATAATTCGGAGCGTCTAAGATTTTTGGCTTTCAGCAGTAAATTGTAAGCCTATAGTAATATGTGTGATCATAAAAGACATGTTCTGTTAATTTGAGGGAAGCTTTTACCAAACAATTTATAAAATAATATAAAAAATTGCATTAATATTATGCAGTTACTGAATAATTTGCCTTATGATTTGGTCATGTAAGTTCAGATGGACAAACCAAAATATACCCTGGAGAATAAGAGGTTAATAGTCAAATAAATGTATTAAGCTGTCTCATATTGTGACCTCAAGATGTCAAAATATATTTAAAATATAGGTATATATTCCTTACATATCGGCTTACTGGACAAATGCCCTACTCTTTCTGCTTAGGCCAACGCGAGTTTAAATTAGATTTTGTTTCATGCCTTTGGAGAGACATTAGTCTTATTATTTTCTCAGCTTTCGACCAGCTTGTTGATATAAATAACTCCATGGCACTGGAGCGTAATGGTGTAATAGGGGCTGTAAAAATATGGATGAGGTATTTATACATATATATATATATATATATATATATATATATATATATGTATATATATATATATATATGTGTGTGTGTGTGTGTGTGTGTGTGTGTGTGTGTGTGTGTGTGTGTATATATATATATATATATATATATATATATATATATATATATACACACACACACACATCCCTTCCTTTTTTATTTTGTTTTTGGATTTATGATCCATACATGCCTTCCCTCCAAATGCATTTCTCAGTGAAATATGAAATCTAATTAAAATAAAAACATTAAAAAATTCCTCTTCACACACCCCCTTCGGGCTTCCGGATACAGGCCCGTCCCACTTGTCACATGACCCTCCCTCTTCCTGCAAAACAAACCCTGCCTGCCTGCCTCGTTGCCTCGCCGCCTCGCCCCGCAGTGTTTACTCTCATAAACCAGAAAATGGCGCAGGCTGGAGTGTTTTTAGAGCAGGATCAGTTTAACTGCTCCATCTGTCTGGACGTGCTGAAGGACCCTGTGACGGTGCCGTGCGGACACAGCTACTGTAAAGGCTGCATCAAAGGCTACTGGGACCAGGACGACTACCTGGGGATTTACGGCTGTCCCCAGTGCAGGCAGAGCTTCGCCCCGAGGCCCGTGCTGGGCAGGAACACCATGCTAGCCGATGTCGTGGATAGGCTGAAGAAAACGGGTCTCGGTTCCTCGTCGGCGCTTTCCGAGGCTCCTATGTCCGAGCCGACGTTCGCCGAGCCCGGGGACGTGGAGTGCGACGTGTGCACCGGCCGGAAGAATAAAGCCTTCAGGTCGTGCCTGGTTTGCTTAGCTTCGTACTGCGAAACTCACCTGAAGCCTCACTACGAGTCCCCTGCCTTCCAGAAGCACAGGCTGACGGCTCCGTCCAGCAAGCTGCAGGACAGCCTCTGCTCTCGCCATGACAAGCTTCTGGAGGTGTTCTGCAGGACAGACCAGCACTGTATCTGCTACCTTTGTCTGACAGATGAACACAAAGGCCATGACACTGTTCTGGCCTCAGCAGAGATGACCGAGAAAAAGGTAGAGTTTCTAGGCCATACTGGGGTCTATTGTGTGACGTGTACGACTTTGTTAAAGGGGGATTCACCTTAATTTCTTCATTATTAAGTAATTATGTTAGTCATTCAGAGTGATTTGATGTGAACTGCTGCAATGTTCCCTTCTAGTGAAGCCTACCCAGTCAGAAGTGATCACAGCGATGGTGATAGGAACCAGATGTCTGAAGTGTTTCATGCGTCTAAAAGCTCTTTCACAGGAAGTTATTACATGAATTGGTTATAAATATGCTGCCTGATGCATTGTTTTACAGTAGTTTTAATTTGGGTTGTTTATCAATATTTGTGATATTAAGATGTGGCCTACTATTTTTTGAGTATATTATATATATATATATATATATATATATATATATATATATATATATATATATATATATATATATATATATGTATATATATATATATATATATATATATGTATATGTAAGTAAGTAAGTGATACTTTTTAATACCACAACCGGGGAAATTCCACCTCCGCATTTAACCCATCCGTGAAGTGAAACACCACATACACACTAGGGGCAGTGAGCACACTTGCCGGAGCGGTGGGCAGCCCTATCCACGGCGCCCAGGGAGCAGTTGGGGGTTAGGTGTCTTGCTCAAGGACACCTCAGTCATGAGCTGTCAGCCCTGGGGATCAAACCGGCAAGCTTCCGGTCACAGGGCCAGCTCCCTAACCTCCAGCCCATGACTGCCCCCAAACGGCCAAAGCAAAATAGTCCCCAGAGAAAGACAAAAGAAGACACGCGTAGGTTCGCTGGTGGCGTGGATTGTAAACAAACTGGCTATGTTTGCATTGCGGATGTGATGCCCAATTCCTATCACGTATCACTTCCTATCACCGCCCCTGTGAAGTCGATACGTTTCTCTACAGTTAAGAATTTCAGGTCAAAACGCCTGAATGAGTAGTTTCATGTCTCAGTGGTTGAGTAATGCAGAAATTTTCCCTTGAGCGCAATTTATCATATACTACTTAAAATTCTTGGGTTTTTGTCAAGGTGGCTTTTTGCCCACCTCAAAAATGTCTTCAGAGTTTTCACCTCCCCCTCCCACCACCCCCGCTGATCATAGAGAGAAAGCATGCAGTTAGCTCAGAGAGCCTCCCTAATACTGTGCAGAATATGTCATGATTTGAAAAGGAAAGGAGGGTGTATTATACTTTAACTAAAGCATTTAACATTTGCTTGTGTTTACAGAACGCCCTGGCCGAGATGCAGAGGAACTCTCAACAGAAGATTCAGGAGAGAGAGAAGGAGTTGCAGGATCTGAGACAGGCCACTCAGTCTCTCACTGTGAGTTGAAGACTTGAAATGTCTGCTCAGAACAGATAAAAGTTGTTGGGCTCACATTCAGGGTTTCTTTAATCATCGTGACTCAACATCTGTTGTTTCTATTGATCCGTTTGTTTTTTGGTTGATTTGGGATCAGAAGGTAGTTTGTGGTTCATCTCGATCAGCGACCAGCATCATTTACCATTCTGTATGTTTCTTTCTTTATGGTGTAATGAAAGTTTTTGCCTTTGATGTGTCCTGTAGTGTATTTAAATATGGGAATCTTATTAAAGTATCATATAAATGTTATGAAATGCCATTAAACATTTAACAGTATGCAGTGTCAAAACGTTTTCAGAATCTCACTCCCAATTTTGGAATCTGATCATTATAACAGAAAAAATGTAATTTTTTTTTTTTCCTGGAATTAAAAAAATACATTTGTATTATTTTTGCAGTCAAAAGTTTGGTGCACCCCTTAAAGGGCACATATCATAACATTTCTCTTGTAACTTTTTTCCCCTAAGGCCATGTAAAATATTTGTGTGGGTTTATGTGCCAAAAACAGACTGATGGATGCAAATCATCAAACTCTTTTGTTTCAAGAAAGTGAGGAAATGTAGTTTTCCTGTAAATTAAGATAAGCTGATTTGTTAAGTGGCTACAACAGTTAGAATTATGACACCGTTTACACGCCATATGCTTTTCCACCTACTACAATAAGACATTCAAGACAAGACAAGGTCTTGTCGTATCATCCTGTATGTTACACCCTTTATATTTGTGCTGATTTCAAACCGCTTTCATATCTCTGGAACAGACCATATATACCCATGTTATCTCTGTCATTAAACCTGGATGATAAGCAGGAATCAACTGACATGTTCACTTTCAAGTCATCCCTATTCTGATCCACTCATACTCTGTACCAGCTCTCTGCGCAGGCAGCTCTGGAGGAGAGCGAGCGGATCTTCACGGAGCTGGTGTGCTCTATAGAGCGGCGGCGCACGGAGGTGAAGGAGCTGATTCGGGTTCAGGAGAGAGCAGCCATGGCCCAGGCAGAGGAACTGCTCCGGCAGCTGGAGCGGGAGATCACTGAGCTGAAGAAACGAGATACTGAGTTAGACCAGCTGGTCCAAACAGAGGACCATATCTCCTTCCTCCAGGTAGCTGTACCAAAATGGAAATGGATTTAAGATGCTCCACAAATATGTGTACTTAAGCATCTCGGTGCCTGCAGTGCACATCATGTCCATGAAATCTGGTCAAAAAATGTGAACTAAAATGGACAAACATTCGTATACTACATGATTATAGCTTATAGAATCTAAAACTAAAAGGGAGATTGTGGCCAAAATGAAAAATTTAGCCTTTGTTACATGTGTTATAAACATGCTTACATACATCCTATAGAGGTGCTGCAGGACGCTGTAGAGTAAGCTTGTCCCCTTCTGATGGCGTATCTTGAAGGGTTTTTTTTTTGTTTTTTTTTAAACTGCTTTGGGGTGGGTTTTTGAGCGGGAGTTGTTTTTATTTTTTAGCGGAAGGAAGGCGGATTGCTAACATTACTGCAAGGAAGCAAAATATCTTATTGCAGCCATATAACCATAGTAACCATAGTCGTTACAACGGAGAGACTGAATTACTCAACTGACAGATTGACTCATCAAATAAAGATCACCACTAGCTAAAAGTTTAAGTTGCAAGGCAGCTGGCTAACTAGATATATAACGAGCTTGGTTGTATTTATTAGCCTTTCAGGCTATGAGTTAGGATAGGCTGACCCCACAGGAATTCCTTATAGTACTCTCAAGTCATGTGTCTTTCTGTAGTCCGCAAAAATGAACGGGATTTTTGAAAATCACACTAAACGGTACGCGGAAAGATACCAACATGATCCTTTTTTTTATTCTGTGTACATTTTTCAGTTGATTGTATCTGAATATTCTTGTCATTAATGAGTCGAAATATGAACATTGCTACATCAGCGCAACTCCTCTCTGAAATAACATTGCATGAAAGTAAGTCTGCTATTAAACTTCATCACTAACAACACCAGCTACTATGGTAGAACGAATACATGACAGTGATATAAAATCGTGAATCCTGTGAAACCGATGAGGCTGGGGGACACAGTGCTGCACTATAGATTGTTACATAACATGACAAATAACATATGAAACTCCGTTGGATTTGCAACGAAATGGTAACATGGCCTACTAACTATGGGCATCCTTGGAAATGTCAAGGCACAGCTGTTTTAGTAGGCTTTCACTACAGGCTTATGTAGTGCCTATTGAAAAAATACTGTGCAGCCCAGTGCCCTAGGCTGTATTCATGAATTCATGCAGTCATCAACAGTGAGAAGATTTACATGAAACCTATAAGCTTTTTATGCTGGAGCTGATGGTTATCTATGGACAGCAGGACAGCAGCACATCATTTGCATCCGTTGCCTTATCTACTTTCACTCTATGCTATATATAGTGTTTTGCTGTGGGTTGCAGTATCTCTAACCTCCAGCCCCTTCCTCTTTTTCTTGATGTTCATGTTTAGAACTACAGATCTGCATGCACTCAGCCTGTGACCATGGACATACCGGGCATTACCGTGGACCCAGGGTTTGGGTGTGTGATGAGTGCTGTGTCTGAATTCCAGGCTTTGTTGGAAGATGTCTGCCAAGGTGGATTTGTGAACATCTCAGAGAAAGGTGAGATATCAGTGGCTGTGAATCCAAGCCATGCAGGTTTGAGATTAAATCAACTATTGTTTCACATGTTCATGTGATCTATAACCCTCATGCAGTGCAGGCTAGATCACAACTAAAGTGCTGTTTTGAACCTGTGATTGTGATGTCATGTTCTTAAGTGCTTTGTTCCCTCTGGGGTAACAGAGTCAGGGTTCCCACATGTCTGACCTGTAGTTGTAGGTATTATTATTGTAGCATTTTCTGTGACCCTGAAGCTTCTATTTTGTCTGTTCCCAGTCATTAAATATTAGAAAAATTAAATACTGTGCTGCATGTCATGTATCATGAAAATTTCTTGGAAGTATTGTGATATATTTTTTTTCATATCACCCACTCCTGTGGGTGTGCCAGTATGTCACCCAGCCAGAAATGGGGATTTAGGGATTGTATTGATGACTATGAAGGACAGAAAGTTGGAAAATGTGTTATGACTTCTTTTGATATATAAACCCATACAAAATTGTAATTGGACTGTAGTGGGGGAAAATAAAATACATAAAAAGTAGGATATTTAGCTTTTTATGTTAAGAATGTTTGTGTCATTTTTAGGATGGCCTTTTGGGAGCAATAGCTAACATATTTGAAAGTCTGTGTAGAAAGATGTGTAGTTTAGGTAGGAAAAGTGTACTTTTAGCTGCTCATTTTATCTGAAGTGTTTTAATTAAAAACAGTTCATTTTAAAACTGTTTTTTTTAATGAATAAATATTGAATTGATATCAGCCTTTACTCAAGGTTCAGTATTGGTATTGGAAAATGGGAAATATCTCAGCTACAAAAACATCAACAGCACAGAAACAACGCTTAGTGTAAAATTGGTCTCAGTCCTGTCGTTCTAAAGGTACTTTATACTGATGTCTTTTTCTCCTTTTTTACAGTGAAGGATGTCACCATTATTCAGAATACAAAACCAAACATGGATACAGAGCCAAATGCAGGTAAGGATTTAAGTCAAATTATGGATGCAAAGCAGATACACTATCAATAATCCAAAACTATATTTTGATGTTGATATGTATGTGGGCCATTCTACTGCATTAGTTTAAAATGTGGTTTAAAAACCAATTATGTATTCAGACCTGTGGTATCTTCAAGGATTATATTATTGTCTATTTATACCCAAGGCATCAATTGACATAGTAAGTTGATTAATTGAGTAATAAGCTAAAAGCAAATAAAATCTTTTGTATATATTTAGCTTATTTATAAATTGTATAAAATTTATAGAGTACTTTGTTTTGGGAGGTGGCTGCCCAAACCCTAACCCATAAATTTCAACTTAAAAATAATACTTACATTTTTAAAAAATGTTTTTTGTGTTGTTGATCTGTTTTCTTTCGCACATTTTCAAGTCATTAATAAAAGTTTTAGTTCAAAGTTTTGTCACGTGAAAAATATTGTGATTGTATGTGTGTACAACTGTTTAAAGTTGTGTTTGCTAGTCATGGACAGATCTAGGGTTTTTGAGTACATTACCGAAACATTTGGTCAAGAGATATTGTTTTGGTAGTGTCAAAATGGAATGTTTTTTAATAAAATAAATATAACTAAGGTATATGGTCACTCACAGCAAAAGGCTTTTAGTCTAAATTCTAAGTCATTACAAAGTCTGAAATGGGTTTCCAGAATACAATGATTTGCAAATCCTTTTCAACCTATATTCAATTGAATACACTACAAAGACAAGATATTTAATGTTCAAATGGATAAACTTTATTGTTTTTTGCAAATATTCACTCATTTTGAATTTGATGCCTGTAACATGTTCCAAAGAAGTTGGGACAGGGGCGTGTTTACCACTGTGTTACATCACCTTTCCTTTTAACAACACTCAATAAGCGTTTGGGAACTGAGGACACTAATTGTTGAAGCTTTGTAGGTGGAATTTTTTCCCATTCTTGATTGATGTAACTTTCCTGGGTCTCTGTTGTCGTATTTTGTGCTTCATAATGCGCCACACATTTTCAATGGGAGACAGGTCTGGACTGCAGGCAGGCCAGTCTAGTACCCGCACTCTTTTGCTACGAAGCCACGCTGTTGTAACGTGCAGAATGTGGCTTGGCATTGTCTTGCTGAAATAAGCAGGGACGTCCCTGAAAAAGACGTTGCTTGGATGGCAGCAAACGTTGGTCCTAAACCTGTATGTACCTTTCAGCACTAATGGTGCCTTCACAGATGTGCAAGTTACCCATGCCATGGGCACTAACACACCCCCACACCATCAGAGATGCTGGCTTTTGAACTTTGCGCTGATAACAATCTGGACAGTCATTTTCCTCTTTGGCCCGGAGGACACGACGTCCATGATTTCCAAAACCAATTTGAAATGTGGACTCGTCAGACCACAGGACACTTTTCCACTTTGCGTCAGTCCATCTCAGATGAGCTCGGGCTCAGAGAAGCCGGCGGCGTTTCTGGGTGTTGTTGGTATATGGCTTTCACTTTGCATGGCAGAGTTTTAACTTGCACTTGTAGATGGAGCGACAAACTGTGTTCACTGACAATGGTTTTCTGAAGTGTTCCTGAGCCCATGTGGTAATATCCATTACAGGATGATGCCGGTTTTTAATGCAGTGCCGCCTGAGGGATCGAAGGTCACAGGCATTCAGTGTTGGTTTTCTGCCTTGCTGCTTACTTGCAGAGATTTCTCCAGATTCTCTGAATATTTTGATGATATTATGGACTGTAGATGATGAAATCCCTAAATCCCTTGCAATTACATGTTGAGAAAAGTTGTTATTAAACTGTTGGAGTATTTGCTGATAAGTGGTGAACCTCGCCCCAACCTTGCTTGTGAACGACTCAGCCTTTCAGGGTTGCTCCCTTTATACCCAATCATGATGCTCACCTGTTTCCAATTAACCTGTTCACCTGTGGAATGTTCCTCAACTTTCCCAGTCTTTTGTTGCCCCTGTCCCAACTTCTTTGGAACGTGCTGCAGGCATCAAATTCAAACTGAGTAAATATTTGCAAAAAACAAAGTTTATCCATTTGAACATTAAATATCTTGTCTTTGTAGTGTATTCAATTGAATATAGGTTGAAAAGGATTTGCAGATCATCGTATTCTGTATTTATTTATGTTTTACACAACGTCCCAACGTCATTGGTATTGGGGTTGTATTACTTAAATGCAGCCTTTGTAAATTATTAAAATGACAAGTGATTCCAGTTTTTTTGAGTAGTAGTGAATATGCCATGTTTAGCAACTCCTAATTTAGCCATTTTCCAAATTATGGTAAATCCAGTTTGTATGCCACAATCCCAGATGGGGATTTGTACAGACTGAGCAGATTAGAAGTGATTTTAATAATTTTAATAATTCTTCTTTCACAGCTCTTCCTCCAGTGGCTCCAGTCACCTTTCCAGTGACCCCGATTTTTCAAAACACTTTTGGAACTGCTGCACCCACATTTAACGGTTTTACATTCGCATCATTCGGTGAGTGTAACGATTGATCTTGAATAAATCGGACACTAAATAAAAATGAACTTTCCTAAAACAGTTAAATCAGTGTGCACATACACTGACCAGCCTTCACTAAGTACACCTCCCTTGTACCTGGTCCATTTACCGTATAGGTGTACTTTGTACTTCTGCAATTAGAGATTATAGTCCATCCACTTGTACCAGCGCAGCACACACTAACACTCCACCACCACGTCAGTATCGCTGCAGTGCTGAGAATGATCCACCACCCAAATAATACCTGTGTTGGTCCTGTAGGGCTCCTGACCTTTGAAAAACAGGGAAAAGGGGCTAATAAAAAATAAAATAGCTAGAATCAATAAAAAGATCAAGTAGACAAAAGTAGCCCATGAATGTAAATCCAACAACAGAACCACACTCAAATGCTGCTCTAAGTCTATAATGGAGTCCAGAGCTGGAGGTATGGACACACTACCTAGATCAATCAATCAACCAACCTTGGCTTAAACTCAGAATACATTGAGGAAGACCATCTACAATGTAGCCAACGCAGAAATCAGGGATTGAAAAAATTGGATTGTACAAACATATCAGATGCTAAAAAAAAAGATGATTATTATTATTATTATTATTATTATTATTATTATTAATCATAATATTAAATTGAATTGAAAAACAGGTTAACAGTATTCAAATTAAACAGTTGCAGGCTGAGTGGAGGTAAACTAAACCCTTGAAATGCTCATGTGACACAGTGATCGAAGCTTTAGAGTTTGCTGTTATGAATTCCAGCTCACTGGTGCTGTAGCTAAAGGCAGATTTTCCCAGTAAAAGCTCTCAGCACCTGAAGGGTAATCCAATCACTGGACAGAGTCTGATAAAATGCTTTATTTACACTGAGTATTTTTGTGATGTACAGTGGCTTATGTCCAGTAAGCACTTTATAGATAAAAGGAAGCCACTGTGTCTCCTGAAGCCCAGCCAGAGATGACCAGCCAATCTTTTCATGTAGTACACACTGATTGGTGTTGTAGGGGTCAGCAGTAATGAATCTTAGACTCTGTATACCACTAGATTTAGATTACACTAGAGTTAGTTGCAGATACATATCTGTAAATCACATTACCAGAATCCAGGATAGACAATAGCGTTGCTTCAACAGTCCTTTTCCTTGTGTGCTTTGGGAAACTTACTTTGTTTTGATTTTGTTTTTTGCCACAGTTTACATGTAAGCTTGTTAATATGGTATTTAAAAGTGCATTCATTGTCCAGCCATATGCTGAGGTATTTGTACTCACTAGCTCTCTCAATGTCAGATCCCTTCAGGGGATTATACTGGAAATCAGCATGAATTTAGTTTTCTCAATGTTTAAGACTAGTTTATGATTGTAAAAACCCAATTGCAGGCTATTAAAAAGATGCTGCAGTTTACCAGTATAGTCAGCTGAGGAGTACAAGATGGTCATGAGCATATAAATGTACTTTGCAGGCAGTAATTGAGGTGTCAATGTTTGAGGATAGTCTGTGTATTGAAGTTTGTTCATAGGTCAAGTTGACATAGTATCCCCTGTGTTTGGCCAGCCAAGATGTGCTTAGTGTTCGAAATGTTCTTCTTTAGTTCTTCAATGGCGATCCACGACTAATACAACGAATTCTATTTATGTTCTGAGTTATTTGAAAAGAGATAAAACATTGTAAATAAAATGTGCCATAGCTTTTTACTGGCCTCATATGTTTTAAGATTTTTTAAGTTTAGCAAATAAGCAGTATCTGTGTATTAAGGTATGCAGAAATGTGTTCTCTATAGAGGATGTTGACTTATTTTCACTTTAAATCATCAAAAAAAAAATCTGTTTTGACCGTGGCTGCCCAAAGTTTTGCATACAGCTGTAGAGTTCTCGCTGGATCAGACGTGTTGGAAAATCTGCCACAAACAAGGCATTATAAAGCTCGCTCCAAACGCTTCTAGTTTGTGCTCTTGTAACGCCCAGAATACAATGAATAACATGAGCAAAAAGCTAGCTAACAGTATTGTTACCTAACTGAACTGCTCTGTTTTACTGCATGTAATCTGTTCTGCACACACGACACATCAACATGCTTATTTTGTGTTTTCTTGGGAGACGTTTTAGCCTTGATAACTTGTTACATCCATCTCCAAGCTGCTGGTTTGTTAACCACCGGTCAGTGTTGACGAGCGCACCATCACCCTAATTTGAGCTTTGCGTGCATGAGGCGTTTTATTGACTTAGAGATTTCACACTCAGTTTGTTCCCATTTAGCCCAAAATTCCTCATGGTTGTCCCCAGATATTCTTATTATGAGATCACTTTCTGGCCCAGATTACTTAGACTTCAACTTAGGCTTGTAGTTCTAGTACAAAACCAAGAAGCAAGCTTCAGACACCAGCATGTCTTGGCTGATTGACTGTATTTGGGCTAATCCGTCTAATTTGGATGTTCCATTGCAAACTTCTGTTACTGAATTTTCTGATGAGCATGCAAGAAAGCTTTTCTTCTGATGACTATTCTACACATATTTGTGCAGGTTTCGCTACACGGTAGAACAATGCACCCATACTCCAGGGTCTGCTGAATCATTTCGGAAGGCCTATTTAATCAGACGGGGGTTTTGATTTGTCTTTCTAACAGTCATATGAGCAGTTCTCTCAAAGTTTTCTTGGTCTTCCAGATCTCAGTTTGACCTCCACCATTCCTGTTAAATTTTGTTTCTCAATTACATTCCTAACCAAAGAAAAGAAGAAAAAATGCTTTGCTGTCTTCTTATTGCCGCCTTCTGCTTTTTGGGCATCCATCCATCCATCCATCCAATTTCTAACCTGCTTCTCCGTCAGGGTCGCGGGCTTTTTGGGCATCAATTATTTTAATTTTTGGAGTGCTAGGCATCTGCTTAGTGGGGCTACAGATTGTTAGGACAAGGATGGAGGAGTCAGAGTGTTCACAAAGCTTTCAAATTGGCATCACCTGGCCTTTCCTAACAACGACTGTGAACAAGCCATAGCCCTAACAAGCTTATTAAGGTCCGAGACCTTGGTAAAAGATATCTGAGAGCTCAAATGTCTTGGGGTGCCCAAATTTTGCATGATCTTCCTTTCTTTGCTTTCACTATAAAATTGTGCAAAACAAAAATACACAATCTTGATTAAAATGTTGAAAAGAATGTTTCGTCTTTATGTATTTAAGAGAGCAGTTCATCTTCTACTCACTAAACTATAAACGGTCACTTTAAGGTTTCTAAGTCGCTTTCTGAACTCCTTTCTCTTTTTTTTTTTTTTTTTTTTTTTTTTTTTTTTTTTTTTTTTTTTTTTTTTCTCTTTAGCTTCCAGACCTTCCGGTACTCGCCTGAGAACTCAGCAGCGGAGGAGACGGAGGTAGCCTCATTGTAGGCCTGACTGAGAACTGACCAGTATTTATAGTTTGTTTTATTTACCATTATCTGTGCATGATATGACAACGAAATATTTTTTTTTTATTAAAACAGCTTGAGCTTCACACACTAATTTAACCATGAAAGAGATCTATTGCAGAGTGTAGATATATCAGTGTTTTTATTTTAAAAATGATTGAAAATGTTACTATGTTTTATTTTCGCTGGACAATGGAACCAGCAAGCTGCTCGCATCCATTCAGTAGCATGACTTCATTAGTGAATCAGATTCTGTTACCATATTAAATGCACAGCTTTTAAGTATTTGTACAAAGCTAAAAATATTACGTACACTATAAAAGAGACTTTATCGGCAGTGTAATTATTTGACTGACGTGAACAAGATGTAATTAGCTGCCTGAACTAGCTTTTTTGTTAATTGTTATTTGTTCATGTATGTGTGAACCGTCAGAATGTTTGTGAAATAATGTTTTATGTAAGGCATTTTTACAAGAAGAATGCCAAAATGCTTATTTTTCAGAACGTGGAAAATAAAGTGTTTTCCCAAGTGACTTAATGATTGTATTTTATGACTGGTCAGTAAACTCTACTCAGTATTCATTTCATGTTGGACAATATTACCCTTCATAAATTTGCATAATTATGTATTAAAAAGGTTTCATGGAAGTTCTACATGACCAAGTAGGAATCTCACTTTCAGCTAGAATCTGTGTTGTTGGTTGATCTCAGGTTGCACTTCAGTAAACACCAAGATAAATTAGAACTAAAAAAACAAATCCACGTCTGAGGGGGGAAGCAGCATGACCATGATTTGTTCAGATTGTATTACAACCTGCTCCCTGTAGGCCTTAAAGACAAGGTGTGATGGCCTTAGCATTACACTAATTCATCAAACTCCTCATTTGTTGCTTTAAACTTTTAAAACTAAAGGCTCCTATATGTTGATCTGCTTAAATGTATAGTTCTGAAAAGCCCAACTGGTAAAGAATCTTTTAAAAGAACACCTCAGCCAATATGAAAAGTGCACCCAATGCTACATCTGTTGAAGACATTCTTATTCACATCCTACAGCAGTGCTGCCGTAGTCTCTACAGTGATATTTTCTGCTTTAACAATAAGGAAACCCCCCATCTGATGGTGTTTCTTTAAGGTGGGAGGAACTTTTCAAAAACTGCAACTATGGTGTGGGTTTTTGAAATGTCTTTTTTTTTTCAGCTAGTGAATGCAGCCACCTAACGTTACTGCTAGAAAGCCAAATATCTTATTGCCATCGTATAACTATCTTCAAATCATCAATACAATTGAAAGAACGAATTACTCAAATGATGTGACTCATCAGAGCTAACGAGCTAAGTAGTAGAAGAAGCAAAGTAGTAGGATATCAGGTATCTTCCCTCAGTGTCTGGCATAGTTTTTGTGCTGAATACAGCTGCGATGATGAAATATTTTACTTTTTTAAATATTCTATGAAGTATTGTTTATTTATTTTGCTTAAAAAATCCCTTGTCCTACCACATCCCAAAAGATGTTCTACTGGATTCAGATCTGGTGAATGGGAAAGCCACTGAACAACACTGAACCTCCTTGTCATGTTCATGAAACCAGTTTGAGATAACTTTTGCTTTGTGACATGGTGCATTACCATACTGGAGGCGGCTATTAGAAGATGGTAAATTTTGACCATGAAGGGATCTGTATGGTTAGCAGCAATACTCCAATAGTCTGTGGCATTCGATGATTGATTGGTATTAACATTCTCAAAGTATGACAAGAAAACATTTCCCAAACCATTACACCACCTTCATCAACCTTTACTGTTGACACAAATCAGTTTGGTTCCATGGATTCATGCTGTTTGGCGCCCAATTCTAACGCTACCATCTCTGTGCCTGTGTGGGATCGTCACACCAGACTACATCTTTCCGGTCTTCAACTTTCCAGTTTTTGTGAGCCTGTGCCCACTGCAGCCTCAGCTTTCTGTCTTTGGCTGACAGAAGTAGTGCACACCGATATGTCCTCTGCTGTTGTAGCCCATCCTCCTCAAGGTTTGACGTGTTGTGCATTCTGAGATGCTTTTCTGCTCAACACAATTGTGGTTTTATGTATTTATTTAAAATCTAGCAACGCTGATCTGGCGCTGAACAGCAGTGAGTGGTGGTACAGCGGAGCTGACACAGTGTCTTAACAACGCAAAAATACATCTTTGGTCAGCTCTTTTAAGTGACGAGACTCACGCATTTAGATCTGATCTCATGCTCCCACGACACACTTAACATATCTCACTCACTTTTATGTCTCTCCCCAAAACAACCCACAGATGAACCTGAATGCTCATAAAATTTCCCACTACTTTCAATTAAATAAATATTCAATTGTCCTGCATAGTTTCAATGCAGGTAGCGTTTTCTGATAAGGTGATTTAGGCTCAGAAGATCCTAACTATAGTTTTACATGGGGATCAACCTAGATAATGTGTTGTGGACGGATATTTCAACAAGGTAGCACCAGCACGCTTTCATTTATTCTGGGTAATAAGCACAACTGAGAGCCTAGTAGCTAGCTAGGAGTCCTTGCTGTCCCCCAGGCTGTGCCAAATCACAATCAGTCTGGAGTGCAGAGCTGGCAGCTGGGGTCTACTAGTGAAAAGCTAATACTCAGCTAGAAAAACATTTGCTTCCCCACAGATTTGCCTGGGTTCATTAAAAGTGGCAAACATGTCGGTTATTCAACTGCAAAAATATTTATTTCATGTTATAATTAAATATGGGGCTGAATAAACAGAAAGTCTGAGAAAGGTGAGTTTGAGGAATATAATGCTATGCTAACATATTCATACTTTTTAATATTATATCTAAAGTCTTTTTTAAAGCTTTTATAATATATAATACATATAATATATAGTTATATTATATATACATATCACTGTATATTCATTATATATTTAATATCCATATTATAGTCTTTATAATAAGATGTAATACTCTTGGCAAAAATAGTTCTTTAAATGACCATCCACTGACGTGGTTCTTCTGTGGTCGCTTCCTTAATGGCACCTTAGTTTTTAAGCATGTAGGTTATGTAAGTGCCGGGAGCTGTAAACTCTACAAGGTTCCTCACAGTTCTCAGTTACAAAAATGGGTCCACTGGTAACAGACATACTCTTGAAGCCTGCATTTGATCATCACTTCCTTCATATCTTCCTGTCACTTCCATGCAAAGCATATCCATCCACCTGCTTCATTTCCACGCCTGTGGCAGTAGCCCGTCCTTTCCCTGTCCTGATCTTGCCTGTGATTGGCTGCTGCGGGCTATTTTGAGCACAACCTGGATCACCTTTCGCCTGTACAGCGGTTTCCCACGCCCAGTGTGTACATAAACCCTATTGTCTCCCTCCCTCTGCCTTTTTCACTCTTATCTCCCTCGCCCTCGCCGCATACCAAAGTACGCTTGGAAAAATGGCAGCCGCAGCTACCATCTCAGTGGACGAGGACCAGTTCAGCTGTCCTGTGTGTCTGGAAATTCTGAGGGATCCGGTGACCATTCCCTGTGGCCACAGCTATTGTATGGACTGTATTAAAGGCTATTGGAGGAAAACAGAGCACAAAGCAGGCTACAGTTGCCCTCAGTGCAGAAGAGGCTTTAACCCAAGGCCTGTTCTGGCCAGGAACACCATGCTGGCCGAGTTGGTGGGCAAATTGAGGGAGGCTGTGGTCCAGGAGGCCCCTCAAGGGCCAGCTAAAGCAGCAGAAGTGGACTGTGACGTGTGTTCTGGGAGGAAACGGAGAGCTGTGAAGTCTTGCGTTAAGTGCTTGGCTTCCTACTGCGAGGTTCATCTCAAACAGCACAACGAGCGTGACCGCTCCAAAACCCACAGACTGACGGAGGCCATGAGACACCTGCAGAAAAGAGTGTGCTCTCAGCACAGCAGGCTGTTTGAGCTCTACTGCCGCACAGACCAGCAGCTCATTTGCTGCCTTTGTACCACAGATGGACACAATGGACATCATACAGTAGCAGCGTTGGAGGAGAGGACTGAAAAGCAGGTGACCGTTCATTTCACTTTAACTCTTTTTATGTAACGCCTTTACAGCAGTCTCAATGCAGCTGTCCAGAAATGTAGGTCCAGACTCCCAAAGACAACAATTTTATTCTTAAAATAATTGCCAGTCATATAAGTCATGTAGGTATTTGATTAAAGGGCTTAAAGTGATGCAATCAAACCTCAAACTATTTTGTACTTTTTATGGATATCGGTATGTCATACAGTATCAGAAACCACATAGGCATATCTATTTAATATTACTTAACAACCTGATGTGGTTTGAGGCCAGTATGTGATTTATGATGGTTTAGTCATGCAGTTTGCCCAAAATAATTGCTGGGCTATAAGCTTCCATTAGTTGTGAGAATTGAAATACTGAGGGGACCCGGTCCTCCTCAGGCCGCACCAGATCAGCAGACAGCATGATATGTATTGATACATAACTCGAGAAAAAGAAAATGAATTGAAAGTAACTCTCAGAAATGATGTATGGAAGCCCATTCCCTCCAGCTAGAGGAGGAAAAAATCGTCTATGTACTTTTCCTTTTCTGGCAAAAGTACGTCAACATTTTAATTTAGTATCTCAAAATGACGGCATGCTTTGTCAAAATAACTGTTAAAATTTTGACTCATCTTGATATAATGACGTCTCACAATATTGACTCTTGAAATTTCATGTCATTTTCCCAGCAGATTTTGAAATATGAAGTCAAAATTTTGGGAATATAACTCAATATTTTCAGTTACTAAGCCGTTGAGAAAGTAAGTCATTATTTCAATACAGTAAGTCATTATTATGAGATACAGTATAACCATTTCAAGAAAATAAGTTGTTCTGAAAGTCATTAATCTGAGATAATACGTCAGCATTTTGACATACTGCTGTCAGAAACTCAAAAAGAATTTATTTCTCCTCTACATGGTTTCTGTAATGAGTTCATTTGTCAGATTTGAAGGCATTTTTCCAGATTTAAAGATTAAATTTAATCCCGGTATCCCGTTCCCTTCTTTACTTCAGTCAGGAAAGATGGCCAGTAAGTAGCCTGCACTTATGGTTGCTATAAAGGCTGGAATGACGCAGCAAATCTGTGTTTGGTGAACACCTGAATAAAGAGTAAACAGAGTGGTCTACGGGAGGAGAGAAAAGGCACCAGGCTGAATAGCAATTTGGTTCTGACAGCAGCAGGCAAATCTATGAGAATATCCAATATTAGAACTTCAACAGCAGCTGCCTGTGGAAAAACTGATTACAAACAGTGATGAGTTGAAATATAAGAATACAATTCATTTAATTTGTCATGTTCTATATGACCTGGGTGCTCTGCACTGTGATGTCTAACTGCACAAATCCTGTTTCCTGATACAAAAACAATGACGAACACCAAAACTCCAGGATGTGCAAGCCTCCAGACAAATGACAGTGTTGTCTTAAGAAATGTCACCAGCTCGAAAACAAAAATTGGGGTCACAGAGTCAAAAGCTCTGGGGCAGCAGTGCTGTGGTTTGGAAACTGGACATATTGCACATATTCAATTTATCAAAGTAACTGCCAAAGAGTCATACAGCTGACATTTGATTAAAGCGATAGCACATTTTCCCTTTACCCTTCAGCCAAAACTGGAGGTGCCTGAAGTTTACTTCTTTAGTCTTACATTGAAGCTGCAAGGCTAATGTACTTAACAAGTAATAAGAGCCTATATGTGACCGATTAGGTCTGCACAAACTACATGCATGAAACACTTTTTTGCCACTTTAATAGGGATTTGATTCAGATTAATGAGAGGTTAACATTACTAATAAATTAATAATTATGATTATGGTGTGCATGCATTTTTTCAGGAAAACCCAACTGGAAATCTCTTATTTTTCATTTTTTTTACAGGTCAGGTATTAAAGCTGTTGTAGAATGGCCTAAAATCAGAACTTGTTTGTCAAGCACTGTTTACAATCTGTGTGTGGAAAGCTCCCTGCAAGGGTAGTGTTGTGGCAACGTAACCGGCATTGTTCATGTTACTCCCAAAACAGAGGCAGTTAGAAGAGGCCTTCAGAAGATCAAAACAGAGGAGCAAAGAGAAAGAAAAGGAGCTTAAAAGTATTATGAAATACCTCAAGGTAAGTACTTCTGTAATAGTGGCCAGCAGCTGGCGTGGTCATTCCGATGGCAGAATGGAAATCGGATATTTATCATTAATATAATCAAGTACATTTCCCCCATAACTCTAAAATCAGGTTAACTAGAACACTATTGGCTCTATATGTGTGAAATGTAGTGACTCTGTGTTAAGCTACTAGTGAGCAATGAAGGGTGAAAGGGGAGGGGTGAGCACCCCCCTACTGTGAAAACTATTCAAACCTCTCCACAAAGAAGGCAAGACAACATGGACAGCACAACAGCAGTTTGGTTTATATGAAAAATATGTTGAGATCAAAATAAATTCCATGAATGTTTTTGAAGAATGCACAGAACATAGGAAATGCATAGAGTTCCAAAAAGGTGGAAATATCGTTGCCATTCAGCAGGATGTTTCTGAAATCAGTGTTTACTTTGGGAAAACGTCATGAAAAGCTGATTTTTTGCTTGTTGTACTGTAAACATTAAAGTTCTAAAATGTACCAATCACCAGTCCATATATGACCACCGATGCTCCAGTCTGTGTGTGGAAACTATGGTTGTGATGTCAGAAAACTGATGAGAAAACTGACCAGTGCTGTCAAAGTTAACACATTAATAATATGTTCATTTATTAACACCACTAACTTTTCTAACACTTTTAAGGCAGTTTTCTTGTTTGATCCTTAAAACCATCCATAGTGCTGTTCATGGTATAACTTCACAACCGTAGCACTCTTGTTCAAATAAAGCTTTTAAAAGGCAACTTCCAGTCACGGCAGTTGTTTCCAGCTGCTGTGGATGTCAAAGTTTGAAAACCTCTAGTCAGATTGCATATTTTGTTGCTTTTCTAAGTGAAAATAAGATAACAAATCCTCTACAAAGGAACAAAAATAAAACCTAAAATATAATGTGCCATAACTTTTGCAAGGGCTATATTTTAATTTTTAAGTTTTTTCATTAAAAAAATATTCAGCAATAACCTGTAACTGTGCAATAAACTGTGAAGAAGTGCATTCTTTGTATAGGATGTTTTAACTAAAAAAAAACTGACCAACATTTGGCATACACCTGAAGCTATAAAATTCAGTTTTTTAAACTCTTAAGCGTCAAATTTGAGCAATTACAACATTTGCAGTTAATTATGATTAACTACATAAAACAAAAAGATTAAGCTTTAAAATTTACATATCACTGTACATTCAACCTGCAGTAGTTTGCAGTCCTGTTTTTTATATAACTGGGGAAATAGGAAGTGGCCACTCCTCATAAACCAGCTTTGACCCTATTCACTATACAGGACACTGCTTTGTGGTTATAGTGAACTGGCAGAACGACTTTTACAATGTTTTTCAATGGAATCTCCTATCGCACAGTAATGAGCAAGCCCTTCTGATGTAGTGTCCAAAATCAGTAGGTGCAGTTGCTCTTGTAGTTCCCTGCAAAGTGTATTGCACAGTTCAGAGTTTTAGACATTTTAAGGGTGATTGTATTGTGTGTCTCTTGAGGATGTGTGTTTGATTATGATGCTGCAGGTCATTCCATTGAAGGTATTTATCAACTGCAGTTCCCTTAACCCATATGCAGTGCTCAAGTGTGTAGGGAACATAACAGTACTGCTTAGGCACCCTGTAGAATGGAATGTAGCTATTTACAACCCCAATTCCAATGAAGTTGGGATGTTGTGTAAAACAGAAATAAAAACAGAATACAATGATTTGCAAATCCTATATCCAGTTGAATACACAACAGAGACATTTAATGTTCAGACAGATAAACTTTATTGTTTTTTGCAAATATTCACTCATTTTGATGCCTGCAACAAGTTCCAAAGAAGTTGGGACAGGGGCAACAAAAGACTGGGAAAGTTGAGGAATGCTCAAAAAAATGTTTGGAACAGTCCACAGGTGAGTGTCATTATTGGGTATAAAGGGAGCATCACTGAAACACTCTGTTGTTCACAAGTAAGGATGGGGCGAGGTTGTACTACCATCACAAATTCTATTCCCTATAATATTAATGGGGTGATAGTCATTGGCTGGAGGTTAGGGAACCAGTACGTGACTGAAGTGCCCTTAAGTAAGGCACCCAACCCCCAACTGCTCCCCGAGCACAGTGGATAGGGCTGCCTACTGCTCCAGGCAAGTGTGCTCACTGCCCCCTAGAGTGTGCATTCACTAGTGTGTATGTGGTCTTTAGCTGCACAGATGGGTGAAATTGCCCACTGTGGGACTAATAAGAGCCACTTAATCTTAATTGTTCTATATTGTGGTCCATATATTCGAATGTAGGGTAGTGTTATTAAAGAACCATTTTGGACATGGTATATGTCTTAATGCATTGTCCCTCATCTTGCCTGTCTCTGATTAGCGTTCCGCACAGGCAGTGGAAGACGACAGTGAGAGGATTTGCACAAAACTGACCCGCTCCATCGAGAGGAGGCACTGCGAAGTGAAGGAGCTGGTCAGAGCTGAGGAGAGGGCAGCACTGGCCCAGGCAGAGGGACTGCTGGAGAGCCTGGAGCTGCAGATAGAAGATCACAGGAGGAGGGAGAACGAACTGGAGCAGCTCTCACACACCGAGGATCATATCCATTTCCTACAGGTAACAGCATAGGGGTTACTTCAAAGGTTCCGAGTTCACAGCTCGACTGGGCTAGTTAGTTCCACGTGCTGGAGGCCATGTCATAGCAGATGAAAACATATCCGGATATTGAAAGGACAAAGGGCAGGGGCGACAGACCTGCAGCTGAGGAGGAAAAAAATACTCTTGTTTTAATCTGAATCTGCGATTCAAATCTGCAGACATGAGGTCATATTTGTCTGCGTCATGGCTCAAGTGGAAGACCTTCTTAGCTGTGCTTCAAAGGCCATGCTTGCTGGTGTCTCACCTGAATTGAACTGTCTCAACAACTGCCTCCTTTTCACCTCTAGAAATGCAAGGCCCTCTGCATTCCTGCTGAACTCGAGGAGTTGCCCTGTGTTGATGTACATCCATACTTCTCCTTGATGATTCTGAGAAGAGCCCTCACCGAGCTGAGAGAGCGAGTGAATGACGTGTGCGACAGGGAGCTGTCCAGGATCTCTGATTTGAGTGAGTTTAACATTTCTTTAGTTAAACTGTGAAATTGTACGCAAACTGCATATTTTATTTTGGGGGTATTTCTCAAAGCAGGATTGCTCATGGTTCTTACAGCAATGGCACAGAACAACCTCTTCTGGTTTCCTAAAGAACCTTTTAATTAATGCATATTAAAAAAATCTTTGTTGTAAACAAGATGCACAAGTGTGATCTGTTGTAAACACGATAACTCCCCTCCAACAGCAGTGTTGCAGGGGTCTCTAGAGTGAAAGTTTCTCATTTAAAGGTTAGAAAAACCCCCTTATGATGATGTATCTTGAAAGCAGGGTGGATATTTGGTTGAGGCTTTATTCGGTCAGAAGGCAGAGAAATAATGTTACTGCTAGGAAGCAAATATCTTATTGCAATATAACTGGGGTGAATTTCTTCAAATCACTGAAGACACTTGGATAGACACCTATGACAGAAATAAGTCATCAGATGTGGAGAAGAGCAAGCTAAATGCTAACATTAGCAAGGTAACTGACTAAATACCTCACCTCAATCTGGCTTCTTTTCCTGGCTGAAAGGATAAAGACGCATGTCTCTGGCATCAATTTTGTGCTAAATAAAGACAGAATTATTGTGTTCCTCACAGTTTTATTTGACACATGATATTTACACTAATGCTCTCTATTAGCATATAGATCATTGGCCAGGCTAGCAGTCTGGGTTGGTTGACACCACAGGGATTACGAGTGGTTGTATGCCATACATTATATGGACAAAAGTATTCAGACACCTACACGTTATATCCACAGAAGCTTTCATGACATCTCATTCTAAATCCATAGGCAATAACATGGCGTTTGCAGCTGTAACAGCTTTCACTCTTCTGGGCCAATTCATCCAGAAGAGCATTTGTGACGTTTTACAAGAGGGCCTGGCTCACAATCTCTATTCTAGTTCATCCCAAATGTGTTGGATGGGGTTGAAGTCAAGACTCTGTGTAGGCCAGTCAAGTTCTTCCACACCAAACTCAGCCAATCATGCTATTATGGACTTTGCTTTGTGCACTGGTGCTCAATCATGCTGGAACAGTAAAGGCTCTTCCCCAAACTGTTCCCACAAAGTTGGAAGCATAGAATTGTCCAAAATGTCTTCACTGGAATAAAGGGGTTTAGGTCAGCCCCAGTAAAACAACCCCCTAGCAATATCCCCCCTCCACCAAACTTTACACATTATACAGGTAACATTCTCCTGGCATTAGCCAAACTCAGACTCACCCATCCGACTGCCAGATAGGAAAGCATGATTTATCACTCCATAGAACACATTTCCACTGCTCCAGTCTAGGGGCAGCTTTACACCATTTTTACTTTTATTTGCATAATGCATGCTGGGTATTGTAGTAGAAAATGTGAATCGTGAATTATGTCAAAAAAAGAGGTTGTGGGATAGAATGCTGTGCAACAGAATATTACATAGCATGACAAAGAAAGTATTAAACTAATGTAGCTGGATAAACTAATAACCCATAGTTTGACAGGAGCAAAGCTAAGGTACATTCATCCACTTAACTGAGAAATCCTGCTTCATCAAATACTCAAAAAATACTGTTTTGAAACTCACTGATCACGTCATCCACCTTCATCAGAAAAACCCTTTTCGCACAAGTACTTTATACTGTACATATTGTTGATTTTGTCCTTTGCTGCTTGTGTGCTTACAGTTAAAGATGACCAGAGCGAGTCAGATGAGACCCCCCCTTGTGTTCCTGTACATACTGAAATAGGTACTGCACGCCACACTGGCCTTCGGGCAACGCGCTCATGAAATTTGATCCAGACTATCTTTATGTAAGAGACTAATATGAGCTAATTGCTCTCTTCAATGGTTTTCAGTTTCTCCTGCAAAAAGCACAGATCAACCACAGAGCGAGCCAAAGATGAGGGCAGACTTTCTGCAGTGTAAGCATTTTCTCAGATCACAGCTCTTCAAAGGCATGATTACTGAAAGCTACGTTTGAGGTAACATGGTGTTCTTAGGCAAGTAGGAGCTTCTGTGACCTGTTCACACTTGATAAATTGTGAGCTCCACAGCCTTAGCTCACAACTTCTGTTTCAGGGCTGTTTCTGAACATAACTGTAAACAACGTCCCACCCATCCCAGTGGTATTATGCTGCATGAAAGAAGAAAGGAAATAAGGAAAACAAGTTGAATAAATGTTAAGGTAAAAATAATAACAATAATTGAGTCCCACCAGTGAAAAAACACATATTAACCAGTCCACCCTTTTTTGATTAGTCATTTTGTTTTCTATTTAATTTTGTGCAAATAAGACTATGCTTTATTTACATTTTAAGCACCCCTTTATTTTAATTACATAACATCAAACAATGCCATACCACGCTTGAATTATTTTTTTTTTACCAAAAAATGTCACGTATACTGGTTTTGTTGTAAGGGCTCAATTAAAGCTACACTGTGTAAGTTTGGGGGACTTAGAGCCCTCTCTGGTGGAAATGTGTAATTGCATGCATTGTGTGAAAAAAGTGGATGAATCTGCGAGCGTATTCAAAGAGTATTCAAATGTGGATGTAAAGGCCTTGAGCATCCTCATATATCATATTTCAGGTATTTTTTGGTAACATCATGATCAACAAACAAGTATAAAAATACAAACCACTGATCCTCTGCATATACCACTTATAGCAAGAAACAGCCCTGACTTGAGTCACACTGCCTCTCTGTACACCAATCACAATGGTTCTGTGAAAAATTTCATTTACACAATTTTTCATTTACCCCAGATGTTGTCCATCAATCAAGTTTGTTGTCCAAACATTCTGCAGTTTAGCACAGAAGCTATGAGGCTGACTTTGAAAAACACGAAGTCAGGAGTCACCCAGATCTTTCCCTTTAATACATCTCAAAAACTCCTCTCCACCCACTTAAACTTAATCCAGCTCTTCTTTAAGGTCACAATAATCAGTGTGGTTTATGACACAGTATGACTTGCTGTGAACTTCAAAAATGACCAAAAATGACTATGTAGCTGAACACTGGGGGCAACAACCTTAGACAAGCACTAAATTCTGACTCCCATTCACTTGCATCACCCAGAGGAGTCAGAATTTGGCACGTTTTGTCTAAAGTGGTGGCCTGCTGTGGTCAGCCACACAGTGAAGGTATGTTCATTTTGAATGTTATACTGTGCACAACCTTAATGATAACCTTTAAGCAGTTTAAGCGGAATGAGTGAAGTTTTGGGGATTTACGGAAAATATTTGGGTGACTGTTGACTTCTAGTGTTTGTCAACGGTGTTAGCCACATAGGTCCAGTGCTAAAATCAATTGTCAACAAAAATGACCAAACATATCTTGGCTGGTCATCACCGTAGATAACTCGAAAATGATGTGAATCACATTTTTCACCAAACCATTCCTTTAATTCCATTAATAGCACTTCTGGGTTTCTCTCCCCAATCTGCAGACTGCTGTGAGGTGACGCTGGACCAGAACACTGCTAACTCCTACCTCTGCTTGTCTGAGGGGAACCGAAAGGTCAGCACAGGTCACGAGTCCCAGCACTACCCAGATCACCCGGACCGGTTTGGCATCTGGGCTCAGGTTCTAGGCAAAGAGGGCCTTTCCGGACGTTGCTACTGGGAAGTAGAATGGGCTGGCAAAGGCGGAATCGCTGTTGGAGTTTCTTACAAGGGAATCATCAGGCTCGGTGGAGGCCCAGATGGTAAACTGGGTTGCAATTCCAAGTCCTGGAGTTTGGATTTCTCTGATGGCCTTTGCACATTTCAGCACAATAAAAACAAGTCAGAGATACCCACTCCGATTTCACCCAAGATAGGAGTCTATCTGGACCACAAGGCAGGGACTTTGGCATTTTACTGTGTCTCTCCGAGAGGGGATACTATGACCCTGCTCCACAGGGTACAAACCACATTCTCCCAGCCACTCTACCCTGGATTTTGGGTAGGGCTGGGCTCCACACTGAAACTGTGCCCCATTTACAATTTCTCAGCGTAGAGAGGGGAAATGCACTGTAGCTGTCAGAAAAATGTTTCTGAACTCTCTGGAACGACCTGGACTTCTGCAGGAGACGCGTTACATTTTACAGTGTCATCTATGAACAAATAACTGCTGGAACAAAATCTTGAGTCTTTATAATGGTAATTGTACAAGAAAAAGAAAAATGTTCCATTCATCACATTTCCACACAATAGAAGAGACATCTGGTGTTCTCTGATTATTCCAAAAAAAAAAAAAAAAAAATTTATATTTATATATATATATATATATATATATATATATATATATATATATATATATATATATATATATATATATATATATATATATATATATATATACACATATACATACACACACACACATCCATGACTGAAAAAGCATGTGAACGCATATTGGCTTTTTTCTTGCTATAAGCAGAATAAGCAGCCATGAAGGGTTTCTATATGTCGATTATGTCCATCTTGATGGCAGAAAAATCTCAGGAAACATGACTGATGCCTTTACTTTCAAAAATAAGAAAAAAAAAAAAAATCCAGACAGCATCAGTTATGCACACACCACCTTTATCTCATTTTAAAAAAAAAAAAAAAAAAAAAAAAAAAAAAAAAAAAAAAAAAGACATTTGGCACGGATTCTTTTATCCCTCTGCACACAGCAAATTGTTATTTCGTTGCATATTGTGTTAACATTTATTTAACCTTTCATGAATAAAATGAATTAAATTTTCATTCTGGTGTACAAAATGTAAACGAGTAAGACATGGCTGAGAGCTCCCCCAGGTAAGAATTCGTTAGGATTCCCAGATGTTCAGAAACAGCCCTGATCAGTCCACCACAGTAGCTGGGAAGTATGGCCATTTCCTCCATACAGTTCAGTTCATGTCTGTTTTGAGGTTGTCTTGCTTGGATCCCAGCACTGAGGCTGAAGTTAGGTTGACTCCTTATTGAATTAGCCGCATGTTTTGGATCACAGTCGTATCGCACAACTCCGTTTCGGATCACAACCATCCTGACATGATTTTGTCGTTTCCTGATACAACTTGGAATCATCCCATAATGACTGCAAGCTGCCCGAGGCCCTTAGGCAGCAGGTCAGGCCACGGCATCATATCTCCACCATGCTCCACACTTGGGACAAGGTTTTGGTGTTGATGAGCAGAGATTCGTTTTCTCCAAACCCAATGCTGCATTCATTTTTAAAAAGGTCAACTTGCCCGTGCAGACAATACCACTTAATATGGTAGGTGTGTTCGTATGCTGACCATCTTCCATCTGAGAATTTGCCCAACTGTGGGCTGATGAATTCCAACTCAAAAATCCTTGAGCTGCGTCCTCTGAAAGACCGCATTTCTTTTTAACTGCTTGAATTCTGCACTGACTAACTTTCTAATTACAAAAGGTTACACCTGAACTGATTGAAACACCTGGCCCCAATTACCCTCTTCATGATCCTGGAGGCTCACAGACTTTACATCTTTGACACGGATTACATAAACCATTTGTTTAGAGAAATGGCATTTTAAAATGCTATATTGCATTGCAAATGTTCTGCTGTGCTTAGATGGTAATCAAAATTCATATCTAGGAGCCCTTAAGCAGAAAGCCAGGTAATCCCAAAGGATTTGCAAACTCAACTGTACTGCACACATTTCTGCTAATTTAAGTGCTATAAAAATGTGGATATTATTTTAAAAAAAATAAAATTAAAAAGACAAAGCTTTACAAACTAAGTGTTTGTTTTTAACTGTTTATTAGTAACCGTACAACAGCAGTAACTGAGGTGATGGGTTGATTGTTGAGGATAGGCTCAGATCTTATTGAAGGCAGCAACGTCAACACTCTGGACCTGTAAAAGGAAATGAGTATAGCAAAATTAACTCCTACTCTAAACACAAATTGCTTTACAATTAAATTGAAATGCTCAGGAAAATACTCAGTAATTACATAGTCCTCAAATTTGGTGATTTCTTCCTCAAGCATGTCTGTTCCGACTTTGTCGTCTTCAACCACACAGTTAATTTGCAGCTTCTTGATGCCGTAACCGACAGGAACCAGCTTGGAGGCACCCCACAGCAACCCGTCTGCCTGCACTGAGCGTACGCATTCCTCCAGCTTGGCCATGTCCGTCTCATCATCCCACTGAGAGGAAGACGGATGGGTTAGGTACAGAGTATGAAGAAAAGGAAGCAAAACTTAATGAGCAACTGCAAATATGCTTATTGAAATGGGTCTGAAATCAAAAGGTCAGTGAGTAACAACTGAATCAAAAGAATTGATTAAATCTAAAGCAGTAAAACAAGCATGGACTCGAGGAGGGCATACAGGCTTGACGTCAAGCAGAATGGAGGACTTTGCGATGAGGGCGGGTTTCGCAGACTTCCTAGCTGCATATTCCTGCACTCTCTGTGCCTTTATGCGCTCTGCCTCTTCATCTTCCTTGTCACTGCCAAACAGGTCGATGTCATCATCCCCTTCTTCATCTTTTACTACCACCTTGGGATTTGGAGCTGGAGCAGCCTAAAGTTGAGAAGAAGAATCAGATAATGAGGAATTGATTCTATTTGTAGCAAGTAATTTTTTAAACCAAGTCGCTTCAGGTTTATCACCGTCAAACTGACTGCATAATGTATAGCTGGGTTTCACACAGATTTGGGGCTGATGCAGTTTCACTCTGTTCATGAATATAGTGGAAATAAGCTAGCTTAAGCAGAGTTCCCAGTTTTTCATGCCAGGACTCGCATGTAGACGCATAGCTGTTCTAAGAAACCCAAATATTTTTGATATGAAAATACACTGTTCCTTAAGCTTGCAGTCCACGTTTGCTCAATATTACTATCATCATTCAAGAGGTACAGTATCATATCAATGAATGGAACACATAGGCCTGCACTATGGAGCTTTACTGAAAAGAACTAGGCACTATTGACAAAAGGAGTACATATGAGGCATGTACAGTGCTGTGCAAAAGTCAGAGACCACCCTTCATTTATTTCATGTTCATGTTCTATTTTATTTCCCTCTTAAGGCATAACTAAAAGCCTCATTGTAGTATTTAGTATGTAATGATTATTATATTTGGTAGATATGCTTTCAGTTTTATCAAAGAAATCTGCAAATATTTTTCCACACCTGAGGTTCAGTCTTCGAAGTTGACTGCATTTTCCGCTTTTCACGATCCATGTAATCCCAAACATATTTGAGAGTCTAACAAGAGTCTAATCTCAAAACATCTCCAGAGAGAAAAAAAAAAAAGGCCATTTTCACCGGAAACATAATAAATGAAGGGTGGTCTTTGACTTTCACACTTCAGCTCCCAGTTAAAAGCAAATAAAATTGCAAGCTTTGAGCACAGCGACCAAAGATTACTTCTGTGAAATTGGCCAAATTGATAACACATGGCACTTTGGAAGGAGCAGTGCATCAGGAACAGGGTGATACACACAGACATATACATATACATAAAAACCCACACAGACACACCCTTGAGACCCACTGGTTCCCACACTGCGACCTAAAAGTAGGACGCGACCCACAGTTTGAAAACCAGTGACCTCAAGTATCTGACAGCACAATCTGACAGTTTAGCAGCAACACACACACACCCACTGGGCATTTTACTAACATCTATCATAGCAATGCAGATACAGTGTGTGGAGGATGTGCATCTTTATTTACCTGCAGGGCTGAAGCTGGTTTAGTTGGCTGGCTCTGGCTTTTCTCTAGAACTGACATTCTGGACTCTAGTTTGGACAGCATGGCCCTCAGGTCATCCACCACTGACAGGATGGAAAGACATCAAAACATGAGAGCTGTTCGTTAACTGCAATTGCAACATTCTGTACACATTGAAAGACACACACATACATAACATAGATACACACACACACACACACACACACACACCTTTACGCAAGTTCTTGTTGTCCAGCTCCAGATTCTTCAGGCGTGAGAGCAGCTCACTCTGATCCGTTTTGCTGGCATTCTGACTCTGTGGCCAAGGACGAAAAGATGAAAGTTAAGAGACTTAAATTGCCCAGTGGAACCTGCTGCTGCGATAAACACATGCGCAAGTCAGATCTCTTGACGCAGGTACACTCTCTGCAGAGGGTAATGCTAAGCTCTGAGTGAGCACACAGAGATACACTCCATGCAGGTCTGTAACAGACATACCAAGAAGGCTTGAATAGTACAGCTTTTGCCTTTAGCTTATTGCAGTATTACTCTTCATAGTGCTGATGTTGCAGCAGTGCATAATATGCAAATGAGCCCCTAAAAATATTTTTCCAATTTATCAGAGGCCCTGTTCACAGTTGGTATTAACATCTCTCTCGACTGATCTGATAAGTGGACAGTGAGATCCCGATGTCTCGAACGCATCTCAAAGCTTAGGACTTTGGCTTTCTTGACTAGAGGAAGGATACCAGCTACATTTATAACGGCAGTATCTCGGAGTTTGTCAGAGAGATGTGGTGCTATTTCTTGTTCATGTAAAGGCTTTTAGAAACATTTAGACTGCACTGTAAATGCAACTTTAAAACAACTGGAAGAGGAGATGAAGGAACAAAAGTATAAGTCATTGTTGTCTTTACTGTGATGAAGCAGGTGATTAGACAGCCTTCTGTTAGCGACACATCAGGACACTTTCGTGTTTACAGTATAAATTTACGTGGTCATATGCATCCTTGACCACCTCCAAAAGTGGTTTGAGTGATCACAAGACGTCTCAGACAGAATGGACCCTATTCTTGCCAGTCCACTTATGGCCAGACAACCCATGACAAGTTGATGCCAGGTGTAACTATTTCAACAAACGATTTGTCAAAACAATGCAGCATAAGCTATTGATATGGTTAAAGACCATCAATGCAAACCAAAGGCATACTGCAATACACAGAAATACAACAGCAATACTGTGTCCAGAACATGCAGCAAAGGCAATTTCAACTTCTCAAAACCTATGTCTGCCTTAAAAAGGACAAGCATGAAACAACAACCTTACTCAGTAAACATGCTCCCAAATGCCCTGGTCTAAAAAAAATAAAAAAATAAAAAGACACAAAAATGGCACATGCATACATGTACATTCACACGCACAGACACAAAACAGCACAATCTTCAGCGGTAGCTTTAACTGTCTCATGCAGTGAGAAGTGAGACAGCACAGAGTTTGTGTGTTTGTGTATGATTCTCTCTCATGCTTTGCCACTCTCCTGTGAGGCCCACAGTGCTGTGGCACTTACCGTCTTGCGCTCGCGGGTTTTTTGGGGACGTGAGTGCCCTTTTCCTGTCTGTAGGGCTGCCTTCACCTGAGGGGAGTTCACAAACCCCCCGCCGCCATGCGCACACATACAGGAGAACAGAGAAAAATAAGCAAGGTCAGTTAAGAATTTTTAAAACAAAAAGAACAGAATGTATTTCAGATAAATGAAGGCAGGGCTGTTGCAATAAAACCATTAGTTTTTAAATTCTCAATGAGTGGGTTACATCACCCTGCAGTCCACACACTAAACTGTATCACATTTGGGGGAAGAAAAAAACCCACACCAACCGCACAACATCCACACAGCCCAAAAGGTAATATTGAATTTTACAGCATGTCAAATTCAGCCAGCATGTCTGCCTTCTGTTAATACGCTTGCTGTGTTTAGGAGCAAATAAGTAATGTAAATATTTGAGCTGTGATATTTCTTCTTTAATTGCTAAGGTTTAGTGCTAAAACATTACAACATATACAAAAAGCATTGTAGCAATTTACATACACTTAATTTAATAACTGCATAAAATCAGACTCAAGTTTCATTCAACACCTTTACATGCAAGTGTGTAATCAGATAATGGAAAACCCACAGCTTTTCAATTTACCAGCAAATGCAAATATACATCATTTAGAACATGAATATTCAAGTTCATTTTCTCAATCATGTACTTGGTTTCAGCTTCACCCTGTGTTTTGTTGCCGTTTTGCAGACGCTGCATTAAATCCTGCCTGCTGTTACCACGGGTGCGCCCTGCTTGTGCACATGCACAGATTGAGAAATGAAAGAAATCAGAGTAAAGATGCATATGCACCAAAAAACACTGAGCTAAAATCCAGCTTTTTATCATTCCACCACTTTATCTTCATTCACACAATGGCTCTATTGGATCCAATTCAAGTCTTAAAATTCCCCCCCCCCCCCCCAACCATTTTTTCCAACACAGCCATTTATATATGATAAAGTAACCTTTAGCCCACAACAATACAAATAATTTTTATAGTCTGCCTAGATCAGGTCTCTTGGAATATTTGAAATGCTATGCATGATTTGATATTGTTTAGTTATTTTGAAAAATATACCCAAGTAAAAAAATGACTACATTCGTAATCAAGTAATCTATATAAATTATTTTGACAATGAATTCTGAAAGTAGTCAGTAGGGACAACCTTAGAATACAGTCAATATTTCTACTTTGGCTACAAAATTAATGCATACAGACTTTCACTTGTCATTTATTTACATACGTTTCAGTTATACTTCTAAACAATGAAAACAAACATCCCACATGTGATTTTTTAATGTGGTTACTACACTTACACGGCTAAACGGAAGGAAAATAGAGTGAAAGTTTGTTCATTTGACTCCAGTAGACATGGCATGTTGCAGTCAATGAAACCACAAGCCACAGACACAAAAATACCCTCAAGCAGCCTGTGAGGCAACAAGCTCCCCCTGACACCACTAAGACAAGCAGACATGAAGGTGATTACTGAGAGTGTAGGACATGCACACTGCATTGCAGCACACAAGGAAAGCGTAGGCACAGCATACAAAACACTGTACATGCCACAGAGTGCATATGTGCACACGCGCTATATATATATATATATATATATATATATATATATATATATATATATATATATATATATATATATATATATATATATATATATATATATATATATATATAGAGTTAAAGGTTGGACCACCTTTTGCCTTCAGAGCTGCCTTAATTCTTCATGTCATACTTTCAACAAGATATTGGAAACATTCCTCAGAGATTTTGGTTGGTTATTTGAGTTGCTGTTGCC
Organism: Pygocentrus nattereri; assembly: GCF_015220715.1. Lineage (NCBI taxonomy): Eukaryota > Metazoa > Chordata > Actinopteri > Characiformes > Serrasalmidae > Pygocentrus > Pygocentrus nattereri. The sequence goes on along the minus strand of NC_051229.1, from coordinate 12,704,479 downwards.
TTTCCATCATCTAAAACCAGTCTGCCCATTCTCCTCTGACCTCTCCCATCTACAAGGCATTTTTGTCCACACAACTGCTGCTCACTGGATATTTCCTCTTTTTCAGACCATTCTCTGTAAACCCTAGATGGTTGTGAAAACCCCAGTAGACCAGCTGTTTCTGAAATACTCAGACCAGCCCATCTGGGACCAACAACCACGCCACGTTCAAAGTCATTTAAATCACCTTTCTTCCCCATTCTGATGCTCAGGTTGCACTTCAGCTAAATGTCTTGACCATCTCTACATGTCTAAATGCATTGAGTTGCAGCCATGTGATTGACTGATTAGCTATTTGTGATCAGCAACTGAACATGTGTACCTAATAGTGGCCAGTGAGTGAACACACACACTGAACATGTGTACCTAATAGTGGCCAGTGAGTGAACACACACACTGAACATGTGTACCTAATAGTGGCCAGTGAGTGAACACACACACACACCACACACACCACACACACCACACACACCACACACACACCACACACACCACACACACCACACACACCCCACACACACACCACACACACACCACACACACACACACACACACACACACACACACACACACACACACACACACACACACACACACCAAAACTGCTAGTTTGATGCTGCCGTTTTATCGTATGGCCAGAAGCCATTTAAGAAGTTGTCCAGAAAATTTAATTAAAATCATACACTGGCTATAGATAACATTGAGTTTGACTAAAAACTTAAAAATCATCATATTTGTTATTTGTTGCTAGTTGAGACAGACTGGTACTGCCACTACATTGTAGAATCAATGTAACTTTGATTCTCATACCTAACTACGCCCAGTCTGGAAGCACAGCATCTCCAGAAAAGCACCTCCACTTTGGTGTGAGTGAGGGATTAAGAGTCATGTCCGACGCCAAGGTTTTACCCAGTCAGTCCTGGGATTTGAACCCATGTCCCTCGGGGTGCTGGCTCACTTTTCCTACCCTTAGGAATTCCTGAAACTAACTACCACTAAATAAGGATTTAGAAACAATGCAGCTCATTCCAGTTCTGGTCCTAAAGCCACACAGGACAACTAGTGCAGCACTGACTGCCAGCATTTCTGGCTGTCCATCTGGTGACATCCACTTCAGCACTGTGCGAGAATGATTTTATGCAGGGGTAATGATCACTGCTGCAGGCTAAAGTGAACTTGAAAGCCATACCTAGAGACTGTTACAGGCAGATAGAAAGTGGTTTTTCCATTTAATTGCCCATTCAAATCAAGAGCACATCAAGGCCAGGCACTTTAGGGAGCAGGACAGCAGTGACTGACAGTGAAGAGCGTACTCGGAGTCAAAGTGATAAAAACTATTCAGTTCAGTTAAAAATAAAGTACTGCCTCATTCTACATTCCATTCTGATTAATGGAAGTTTGAAGCTTGGGGAGTTTGGGCTGTATTCTGGCCGGGGAGGGGTAGTACTCACTCCGTCTAGGGACTGCTGGATTTTCTGGCGGGCTTTAACAATGTCCTGCAGGATGGCACTAGCATCTCTCTCCTGAAAGGGTACAGCGGGGTAGAGAGGGCCGAGTCAAACGGGCAAGCGAGAGGCGGATGGGGAGAGGGCAAGCAAGCAGGCAAGCAGAAAGACGCTCACATACATGCACATAAAAAGGTGGGCAATATGTTTAATGGACAAATACTAAAAAGCATTTGTCATTCTTAATATGAATCATGATGCATCATTTGAGTTTTGTGCAGATGTTAAAAACAGAAAATGCTAGAACAGCAGACCTACGTTTATTAAAAGGCTTTAATAGAATAGGAACACTATAACTTTTGTAATGTAACATTTGCAGAAATAAACTGTAAAAAAAAAAAAAAGTTAATATTTTACTATGGCAAAAGCTGGGCTGACAACCTGTATATGCATTGTACGAGGGTATTAAAACATGTTTACTAGATCTTTTCTAATACAAAATACTGATCCAATATTTATTCATTTGAAAGTTACAAAGCTTTTAAATGAGCATCTTTGAATTCATTCTTTATTCCCTCCGATAGCCAATACAGCATACCTGGTACTGTATTTGTACAATCTCTACTTTCAGCTTGTTTTGCTCACACCGAGAGCGTGATAGTAAATCAAACTGTAAGCATGTTGTTGCGGAATACAATCCAGTAAACAAGAGGGGCTGTGCAATGCTTTACCGACTGAAACAAAATGACATTTAGGCAAACTGGCAGTTTTTAAAAAGCTGAGCTGAACCTGATGACTTTTCTGGCTCCAACTATAAAACAAAAGAATACTTTTTTTTAGTAGAAGGAACTGTGACTTAAATCTCTGATTAAGAAAATATCTGAGGAAAATATCTATTTGGGAACTTTCTGGCCAATATTTTGTTGGCAATTTAAAATGTGACTTCTATACAATAAGCTTGAGGCCAAGACCATCAGCATGTCTATTTTACCAGGTTTGACGTTTTAACTGAATGTACTGGACAGTTCACCATCTTATCAAGTAAAATTTCTCCACATTAAATGAGTTTTAATTAAAATTGCAGCTCTTATGATTTGCAAAAATTGTGATTAACAGAAATCATCATTGAACTTTTGATACAATATTCAGGCCTGCTATTCTTTACCTTAAATTTTGCATAACTATTGTACAAAACCAATAGAACACTTGGGATCAACATGTTATTTGTGACAACACACACGTTCTACTGCTTAAACTTGGCATGAAAACAATATCATATTGTCCACCTCTACATGCATACATAGATAAACTCACTCTTCACACACCAGCTGAAGCAATAAGGTCTAAAGAAAGATGGACACCAAGCAGCCATGCAACTCATGAAGGAAAGAAGAGCTTCAGAAAAAGAATGTTCAGCCATGCTTCGCTTCCTGGCCATGGACAACAGCTGAGCAAAACAGGCAATCAGGTCCTGTCAAGACCAGTGCTCCTCTAACTGAAGTATTAATATAGTTAATTAGGTGCCGTCATAACCGTAGACGTGGATCATCAAGGACTTACACATGGGTCAAGTCTAATACAGGAAAGTCACAAGCTGAAATTTCCTCTGTGTCGTGTTCAGTTCCCAAAGAAAAGCAGTACCTGAGGAGCCTGAGAGATGCCGTTTATTCCCTCGTAGAAGCGTCTCTCCGCCTCATCATATCTGGATTTGTCGAACCAGATCTTTTCCTGGCCAAGGCACTGAAGGTCACTCATTTTGGTTCTGCAGGAAGGGAGAGGAGACAAAAAATAAAACGTGGGTGGAGTTAGAACTTACGGAAGAGAGAGAAAGAGACCAACCCAGACAAGTTCTAAATATACTGAATGTGCCATCATTTTCTTTTTAGTGCAAGTGTAAAAGGTGTTGCAAATTAAACTGCATTAAAATCAATGCGACAACAATGCAGCCCCCAAAAACTATGTAGTGAAAAAAATACAATTATTAAAATAAATTGAACACAAATGGGATTATAAAAAACACGACGTTTTTGAATCGACAGTTCTCTGACTGGCCCATCCATGCTCCAAACAATGCACTCTTGCATAGCAACCTATGAGAAGCAGGACAAGCCTTAAAAACCACTCAACCTAAGAAGAAACTGTAGATATGTATATCACTTTTTCCCCTCAAGTGTTTCTCATACTGTACTTGGTTACCCATCTTGCCAAGGGGGGGGGGGGGGGATCTAAAAACTTAAGTATGTTCGTTTTTCTACAGCAAACAGGTTTTGGGCCGTAGTGTACTAGCATTACTGCTATTGAGTGCTGATGTGACTGCCAACGAACAGATCAGCTTGCCATGTGAAGCAGCACTTTTACACATTAATATGTCTCTATTATGAAGTATTTTGCCATTTCTGACTGTTCGCATTATTGAATATGTAAACACTAAACATTGATGCTAAAAACCTCTGATGTTTGTAGACATCCTCATAGCATGTGAAACCCCATACAATGTTTATTAAATGCAAATCAAACAGCCGTTCTGGTCATTTGAATTTCCCTCCATTTGGTAGTCCATTTGGGACGGCTTTAATAACCAACTTGCCTGGAATGCACTAGGCGCTGCAGCAGAGGCTTGAAACATGTGAACAGATGTTTTCTGCATTCAAATTTCTTCTTGCTTATTCAATCATATGTTCATCTTTAGAGATCTTAAACCATGCACACTAAATGTAGTCCTAACTTGTGTTTTACAAAAGAACACATTGTGTGCATCAATTTCTCATAAGGTTAAATAGGATTACTTACATTCTGCAAGGCTTGTCCAATCTAGCAACTGTTGCTATGAAAGAACTCATTTGTCTGTGGACCATGGATGAGTACATCTTTCTGTCCCAGATATCATGGCAATTTATCCAACAATCAATAGTAAATATCACTACTATTTTTTATAGTGGAGACAGCTTTAACTCCAACAGATTTTAAAACGAAAGCTCTTGAACACTTCAGTGTGTCGCCATTGTTTTATTACTGACTTTGTACTGATTAGGCTAATGATTACATAAGGCTGTTAAATCTTCCAAATATCTGAGCTGCAACTCAAATATTTGTACAGAATTTCAGGGTATACAAATAGCTTAAACAAGCAAAGCTGAAATACAGCAAGTACTGCATGTAGTTACACTCTGTACTAAACCACACAGATCTAAAGTTCTATCAATGCACTATGACGTGATCAGTGCACATCTCCGTGAGGATGAGAGGCCACCACATGCCTCTCTCTCTCAGTAAAAGCCATTTGTTGCTTTTGCTGACAAGGCTAATGAACAATAGCGCAGACCTAGCATACTCCAAACTCTTCCCGTCAACTGGCTGGCTACTGGTGCCTATTTGTTTCCACGAAGCAGCTATAAGCCACGTAAAAAACAGGTAGAGGTTTTGATGCGAGGATTCGTGTTGGCAGAGAATTGGGACGACATTCCAAAACCACACTCAGTGCAGACAAGCAAATAAAACATACAGATACATAAATACAAAAAAACAACATATGTGAAAACACTGATTTCATAAATCAAGCAGAAGATAAGACAACTGAAAAGAAAATGAAAGTATTGTCCCATGCCCTGAATGTGCCATACTTGTCCCGTCCTTTCTGAGGGGTACGTTCGGTCTCTGAGAACACCCTCTTCCTGCCTGCTCCCCTGGGCGCCATCCGTCCCCTCTGAGGCTCAGACGATGAGCGATGGTGGCTATGAGGCCGAGGGCTGCCCTCATCACGGCTTTGCTGGCTGGGGTTCCGCTTAGCTCTAAACACCAGGGGCCGATGGACCCGGTCCCTTGGAGAGGACGACAGTGGAGGGGCCCTGGTCCCCGAGCCAAAGTTCTGAAAGTAGCCCTCGGCTTCTTCGTACATGCTGCTGTTAAACCACACAATCTCTCCCCTGGTGCCCTGCATGGGCCCAAAGCCCTCTGTGACGTTTCCCTCCAAGCCCTGGCTCTCTGAATAGGATGAGCGGTTCTGTCTTCTCCTGGCCCCGTGGGGGTCATTCCCATTCACGTTAGCGCTAGGCAGGCTGGGACTGTTCCCTGAACCCTGCCTGGGCCTGCCTGTGCCTCTGGCCCAGGACTGATCAACCCTCTGATTCTCCATCTTGTGATGAGTTACAGTAGAGACAAAAGGGAAGGGGCAAGTGAAAAGGAAGAAGCTAAAGAATAGGGATGGGCTGAGTTATTCAAATATGTGGAGCACTCATTTTCAGGTATTTGAGTAAGCCATGTAAAAAGTGAAAGACATCTAAGCAGAGCTACATACAGACAAAAAGATGGAAAAAATGCATATTTAAAAGTTGTGAGCCCAAAATTTGAATTTACATATGCCTAAAAGACAAAGATAAAATCACAAAAACAACCAAACAATTAAGTGCAGGTCATGCTAGCTGCACCTAGGTATGCCAGACATTTTAGCTGACAATGAATTGATCTACAAATTGTGATTAAATATTTAATTGTACAATTTCTTTGTTTTATGTGGCTAAAGTACAAGTCTAAAGCAGCTAAACTGTAATAGCTTATTAGCTGCCTTGCTTAGCCAGCTCCGTATTTTGCAGCCAACAGATTTACTGCACTGCATTTTGCATAAGAAGAAGTGTCTGCAGCTACACAGTCAGCCAAAGCTTACATTTCACTCGAGACTGAAAATGTCAGCAACGCATGTGCTCTACAAGTATACACTCATGCGAGGGTAACAAACCCCTCCTAAACATGTTATAGCTCACAAGTTACTTTAAGTACTTAGAAAAAAGTAATTTCCATTATTTATGTTTAATTGGCTCTGGCCAACTAATGAAAATGCGTCCAGCTCACATATTTGAATAGCAAAAAATAGTTTAAATGCCCATCCCTACTAAAGAATTAGTTCAGTTTTATTAGGTGTAGCTAGCAACTGAGGGTGGAAAGCAACAATGTCAAATGCATCAAACACACTTCAGAGATAGTACAGGTCAGCAACAGCAGCCAGTCAGCCAAAGAGGCCTGAATAACAGCAACTTCATCGACTGTCTTGATGAAGGGCATCATTACACATGAGCTTGTCAATATTTTATCTTTATTGCCATACGATAAGAATTATTTGGCGATAGTTTCTTCTGTACAAAACAAGAAAGTAAAGAGAAGGTTTGGAAGATAAAAAGGTTGGAGAAAAAGTCAAGAAAACTGAGTTTTTATAACTTTATAAAAGTTTTAAAAAGGGTTCATTATTATTATTTATTATAATAATAATAATAATAATAATAATAATAATAATAATAATAATAATAATAATAATAATACAAGCTCACAATATACTGCCCAGCTGTGGAATCCAAAGTAGGTTGACAGATAAACGAATAGATAATTTCACAATAATCAAATGAAAAAGTAGCAACCAATAAGATCAGCCAGTAGCTCATCCACATGAACTACAACATGCTTCTTCAGCGGCAACAAATCTTTTTCAAAAGGGCTACAAATCATGCTTGAAGTCCATGCGTGAATTTTGTAACAAGCTAACAGTGACTTAAATTAAAAGGAAAAAATAAATAACCTACATAAAGAGAACATTCCCGATCAATAGATCAACTCCGGGTGGGTCAAAAGATGCCAGGAAACATTACAAGCATTCCACACAAATGACATCTGAACAACACAGATCCAGAGTGCTTTACATTCTGGAAATTTGAATGCCCATCAGGGCCACATTACCGCAGACATCATGCCTCTACACAACACAGCCGCTCGCCATTCTCTATTCAAACACTCACCTTCTGATGTGCTCAGAAAAAAGTGAAGACGAGGCTTTGCAGGTTCTCTTTAACAATAAGCATTGTGACTGTTAGAAGTAATGAAAGAAAATGTGCAAAGAGTGGGATGCAAAAGTCTAAGCACCCATTTTTTTAATGGAACTGAAAAGAGAAAAATAAAGAAATCTCAGTATCTGTGTGGTGAAAGCTCAAGCCTATTTTTGTAATTAGTGCTATATCCTTATACCATGACAACACACAGTGATGTTGCTTTTTCAGTTAACATTTTTAATATATCATATAAAAATAGATAAGCTTTCTATCCACGACAACGCTCATAAAATAGAAACTGCTTGGCAACAGGGGCACTGCTTTCTCTTTTGTGCTCTTAACCTGACAGTTATGTGCAATGTATGTTATTTGCTGGGGGTCCAGCACTAATTTCAATGCAGTCAGCATATATTTTCACTTCTTAGTGCTTCTCCTGCATGAAGTCATACACCTTCATATTGTGATACTCCAAGAAATAATATACAACCTGTCACAATATATTTTTTTCTGACATCTGATGAGTTAGAAGACAAAATAAGTCCACATTTTAAAATATACAATTAAAAATGAAATAATTCTTTGTATTTAATATTTTACACACTGTGTTGCATTTAAAAAATAAATAAATAAATAAAAAAAAACCACAACACACACACAACACATTGCAACATATTGTGTGTAATTTACCATGATTAAGAAAAATATCGTCATATTGACCAGCTCTTCATCCACCTGGGAAAAAGCGTATTAAAAGTGTTACCATGCTGAGGTGGTGCCAACTTCTTCTAGCTTAAAGTTAATCCATATATACAATGTGTGCTATTATATACCATGGGTGCTTAACTTTTTGCACAGGACTGTAAACAAGCATACAAGCATGAGTTGCATGAAACAGTATTGCCTTTAAGGTGGTAAAGAGACAGCAGTAAAAAAAGAAATAAGTGACCTTACATTTTCATCCAGGGCAGCATTGGTAAGAGACAATGTGATCAAGGCATGTGAACATGGTTATATGAGGATGGGGCAACAGTCATTACAGAAGGTCAAGTTGTCAGTGGTCTCAGGGGTCGGAGTTCCACCAGAGTGGGTTAAAAGCGTCAGATACCTGAACACCTTCCTCAGCTTATTCTGCTTCCATACACGGAGGAGTGAAAAGCAAATTCACTGGAAAATTCATTAGAACACCAACTTAAAACACATGCATGACCATCAACGTCAGCCACGAAGATGAAGTTAGCGTTAGCTTCTCATTCCACCTTAAACGGTGCGGCGGTTACGTTCTCGCGCGTGAGGGCGTCATACTGCTCAGAATGGAACTGCAGCACGATTTAAGGTGGAACGGAAAACTAAAGTTGAAGCTGGAGAACAGGAAGCCCAACTTCAGCTTCTCGTTCACAAACCAAAGCTATATTGACAGTACGGTTTTGGGGGGTAATTAAAAGTCTGAGTACTTTGTCGAAGAAAGGCGCTGAAACGCAGTTAGCAGCTTTGCCGGTACCGTTACTGAGCTCCCTCATCTTAGCTCATCGAAACATGGCTATAGATAGACTTCCCCTCGTCAGTTTAACCCGCTGCACACTCACTCGGCCACATGGCGAGACCACAGCACTAATAATGAATAATTCTGGCCAGGCTGTTGGACAATTCCAGTTTAAAACGCAGTACACCTCAATACATCGCGAAAAAACTACTTTTCACTTACTTTTGGGACTTTGTATTTCACGGCCGGAGGACAGAGTGAAGTCTCTGGCAGAGCGTGTTGTTCAGAAAAGGACTCTCTAAGCCGGGTCGCTTCAATTTATTCCTTAAAGAGGGGGGGGTACACATTTTAAGCAGTCATACCGGTGACATGCTATAAAATATAGCCTATTTAGACAACGATTTAAGGATTAATAGCAATATGATATAGAATATTCTGCGTATTAGCAATCGGGACTGAACAATGCTTTGCAGAATCTCAGTACAGAAAACAATGCAGCACCCCGCCCTCTCACAGTTGGTACGTTCCGCTAACTTTGCTCTGTCTGTTGAGTCTGTCAAAACAGCCCCTCAAAACTCGAGAGAGTGACTCCCGCACGCGTCGCTCCTTTTTCTTTGTTTCTTTCACTTCCTTTGTCTATATGTGTAAAAGTATTTCGTTGAGTATTCGGTTCTAAAAATGCAAAAACCTGGTCATAAATTCCACTTAGACACTGGAGATCCACAGCTTTCATTAGTGAGTATGATACATCTCAGTATCTCTGCTTGCAGTTACAGATAATAGTTTCAAGGCTACATTCGCAAATCTTCACAGAAACGATGACAAATTCATTGCCAAACCTAAAAGCTGATTTTAGCAGTGAATTTAAATAAACGAATAAATAAATGACGCCTGACACGAATCCCCCACAGAACGGGGCTATAAACTAAAAACCTGTAGACACGACAGCGCATTTGTAAGCGAAGACTAAAAAGCAGATTCACGAGGAGGAAAGCGTTCAGAAGCGCAAGATACAACAGCAGTTTTAAACAGCGAGCGATATTTAAGGCAGGAAACTTTGTTTGCTTAGACGCACACAGTGGGTTGCACTCCTGGCAGAATATCCACCAACATAACTGGTTACTCGTCAAAGGCAAAGCAAACGTTTACCAGGAGTGGGGTTCGAACCCACGTGGACATGCGTCCATTGGATCTTAAGTCCAACGCCTTAACCACTCGGCCATCCTGGTTCACGTGATGCAGATTTTTCCATGTGAGTCACATTGACATAACCATATTGGTCATTCTGACAAAACAGCTTCAGATCAATAAATAACTGAGTGTAATCATCGCACAGTTAATCTGGAATTATAAAATGAAATAGATCAGTTTGACACAGCACAATATTGTGTTGTTATTTTTTTTTCATGTCTTTTATGTCCAAATTTCTGTCTCTTATCCCTGACATTCACCATTTTTACCCATTGCTTTTAACTGTGGAATCGCTTGAATTTAATGTTTTGCTCTAAGCAAGAAAAATCTGTCAATGTGTTGCAGTAATAACACAAAATTGCAAAATACAATATTGTGTAAATATATATTGCTGCTGACGGAGCAAAACCTTGTATCTCCATTTCTGATCTTTTTCAGGTTTTGTCATAATTTGAAACTGCCTGCCTGTTTGTTACATTGTGGGTTTATACCATGAAGAACGGACCAAAAAAATGAACAAAGATGACTTGTAAAAAATTCTGGTTCCATTGATTTACATTAAAGAAATGCAAAGCATCAAATGCAGTGGTGTAAAGCGCTGCTATTGGACTCTAGAGCAGTGGAGACGTGTTCTCTGGAACGATGAATCACACTTCTCCGTCTGGCAATCCGATAGAAGAGACCGACTTTGGCGGTTGTCAGGAGAACACCAGTGTGATGCTATTGCACAGATATCAGCAACTTTCTACAGAGTCAATCGCTACAGACCTCCAAACTTCATGTGGCCTTCAGATTAGCTCAAGAACAGCGTAGAAAGCTTCATGGAGTGGGTTTCCATGACCAAACAACTGCATCCAAGCCTTACATCACCAAGTGCAATGCAAAGCATCAAATGCAGTGGTGTAAAGCGCTGCTATTGGATTCTAGAGCAGTGGAGACGTGTTCTCTGGAATGATGAATCACACTTCTCCGTCTGGCAATCCGATAGAAGAGACCGACTTTGGCGGTTGTCAGGAGAACGATACTTGTCTGACTGCATTGTGCCAAGTGTAAAGTTTGGTGGAGGGGGGATTATGGTGTGGTGTTGTTTTTCAGGAATTGAGCCTGGCCCCTTAGTTCCAGTGAAAGGAACTCTTATTGCTTCAGCACCAAGAGATTTTGGACAACTTCAGTTTGGGGATGACTCCTTTCTGTTCCAACATGACTGCGCACCAGTGCACAAAGCAAGGTCCATAAAGACGTGGATGAGCGAGTTTGGTGTGGAAGAACTTGACTGGCCTGCACAGAGTCCTGACCTCAACCTGATAGAACACCTTTTGGATGAATTAGAGAGAGTAGACACAACAGCACATTTGTAGGCGAAGAATAAAAAGCAGTCTCACATGGAGGAAAAAGTTCAGAAGTGCAAAGTAGATGAACAGTTTTAAACAGCGAGCCGTATTTAAGGCAGTTAATACACAATCTCTATTTGTGCAGACACAGTGGGTCGTTTTGGCTAAACATCCACCAACACATCACGTTACTTGTCAAAGGAGACGTTTATCAGGAGTGGGACTCGAACCCACGTGGGCATTCACCCATTGGATCTTAAGTCCAATGCCTTAACCACTCGGCCATCCTGGTTTACATGGCAAAGATTTGTCCATGTGAGTCACATTCACATGTTTAACACTAAACTTATACTGACTCCTGAACCTAAACCTACCCTTAACTTCAACACCAAACCTACACCTATGCCAGAGGATAGTCAGTGGATAGTGGATGCTGATGCTATTGCACAGAGATCAGCAACTTTCTACAGAGTCAATCACTACAGACCTCCAAACTTCATGTGGCCTTCAGATTAGCTCAAGAACAGCGTAGAAAGCTTCATGGAGTGGGTTTCCATGACCAAACAACTGCATCCAAACCTTACATCACCAAGTGCAATGCAAAGCATCAAATGCAGTGGTGTAAAGCGCTGCTATTGGACTCTAGAGCAGTGGAGACGTGTTCTTTGGAATGATGAATCACACTTCTCCGTCTGGCAATCCCATAGAAGAGAACGACTTTGGCGGTTGTCAGGAGAACGATACTTGTCTGACTGCATTGTGCCAAGTGTAAAGTTTGGTGGAGGGGGGATTATGGTGTGGTGTTGTTTTTCAGGAGTTGAGCCTGGCCCCTTAGTTCCAGTGAAAGGAACTCTTATTGCTTCAGCACCAAGAGATTTTGGACAACTTCAGTTTGGGGATGACTTCTTTCTGTTCCAACATGACTGCGCACCAGTGCACAAAGGTCCATAAAGACGTGGATGAGCGAGTTTGGTGTGGAAGAACTTGACTGGCCTGCACAGAGTCCTGACCTCAACCTGATAGAACACCTTTGGGATGAATTAGAGAGAGTAGACACAACAGCACATTTGTAGGTGAAGAATAAAAAGCAGTCTCACATGGAGGAAAAAAGTTCAGAAGTGCAAGGTAGATGAACAGTTTTAAACAGCGAGCAGTAACACAATCTCTATTTGTGCACACACAGTGGGTCGTTTTGGCTAAACATCCACCAACACATCCTGTTACTTGTCAAAGCAGACGTTTACCAGGAGTGGGGCTCGAACCCACGTGGACATTCGTCCATTGGATCTTAAGTCCAACGCCTTAACCACTCGGCCATCCTGGTCCATGTAGCAGAGATTTGTCCATGTGAGTCACATTCACATGTTTAACACTAAACTTATACTGACTCCTGAACCTAAACCTACCCTTACCTTCAACACCAAACCTACACCTATGCCAGAGCGGGGTCAGTGGATGCTGATGCTATTGCACAGAGATCAGCAACTTTCTACAGAGTCAATCGCTACAGACCTCCAAACTTCATGTGGCCTTCAGATTAGCTCAAGAACAGCGTAGAAAGCTTCATGGAGTGGGTTTCCATGACCAAACAACTGCATCCAAGCCTTACATCACCAAGTGCAATGCAAAGCATCAAATGCAGTGGTGTAAAGCGCTGCTATTGGACTCTAGAGCAGTGGAGACGTGTTCTCTGGAATGATGAATCACACTTCTCCGTCTGGCAATCCCATAGAAGAGAACGACTTTGGCGGTTGTCAGGAGAACGATACTTGTCTGACTGCATTGTGCCAAGTGTAAAGTTTGGTGGAGGGGGGATTATGGTGTGGTGTTGTTTTTCAGGAGTTGAGCCTGGCCCCTTAGTTCCAGTGAAAGGAACTCTTATTGCTTCAGCACCAAGAGATTTTGGACAACTTCAGTTTGGGGATGACTCCTTTCTGTTCCAACATGACTGCGCACCAGTGCACAAAGCAAGGTCCATAAAGACGTGGATGAGCGAGTTTGGTGTGGAAGAACTTGACTGGCCTGCACAGAGTCCTGACCTCAACCTGATAGAACACCTTTTGGATGAATTAGAGAGAGTAGACACAACAGCACATTTGTAGGCGAAGAATAAAAAGCAGTCTCACATGGAGGAAAAAGTTCAGAAGTGCAAAGTAAGTAGATGAACAGTTTTAAACAGCGAGCCGTATTTAAGGCAGTTAATACACAATCTCTATTTGTGCAGACACAGTGGGTCGTTTTGGCTAAACATCCACCAACACATCACGTTACTTGTCAAAGGAGACTTTTATCAGGAGTGGGACTCGAACCCACGTGGGCATTCACCCATTGGATCTTAAGTCCAATGCCTTAACCACTCGGCCATCCTGGTTTACATGGCAAAGATTTGTCCATGTGAGTCACATTCACATGTTTAACACTAAACTTATACTGACTCCTGAACCTAAACCTACCCTTAACTTCAACACCAAACCTACACCTATGCCAGAGGATAGTCAGTGGATAGTGGATGCTGATGCTATTGCACAGAGATCAGCAACTTTCTACAGAGTCAATCACTACAGACCTCCAAACTTCATGTGGCCTTCAGATTAGCTCAAGAACAGCGTAGAAAGCTTCATGGAGTGGGTTTCCATGACCAAACAACTGCATCCAAACCTTACATCACCAAGTGCAATGCAAAGCATCAAATGCAGTGGTGTAAAGCGCTGCTATTGGATTCTAGAGCAGTGGAGACGTGTTCTCTGGAATGATGAATCACACTTCTCCGTCTGGCAATCCCATAGAAGAGAACGACTTTGGCGGTTGTCAGGAGAACGATACTTGTCTGACTGCATTGTGCCAAGTGTAAAGTTTGGTGGAGGGGGGATTATGGTGTGGTGTTGTTTTTCAGGAGTTGAGCCTGGCCCCTTAGTTCCAGTGAAAGGAACTCTTATTGCTTCAGCACCAAGAGATTTTGGACAACTTCAGTTTGGGGATGACTTCTTTCTGTTCCAACATGACTGCGCACCAGTGCACAAAGGTCCATAAAGACGTGGATGAGCGAGTTTGGTGTGGAAGAACTTGACTGGCCTGCACAGAGTCCTGACCTCAACCTGATAGAACACCTTTGGGATGAATTAAAGAGAGTAGACACAACAGCACATTTGTAGGTGAAGAATAAAAAGCAGTCTCACATGGAGGAAAAAAGTTCAGAAGTGCAAGGTAGATGAACAGTTTTGAACAGCGAGCAGTATTTAAGGCAGTTAATACACAATCTCTATTTGTGCAGACACAGTGGGTCGTATTGGCTAAACATCCACCAACACATCACTTGTCAAAGGAGACGTTTACCAGGAGTGGGGCTCGAACCCACGTGGACAATCGTACATTGGATCTTAAGTCCAACGCCTTAACCACTCAGCCATCCTGGTTTACATGGCAAAGATTTGTCCATGTGAGTCACATTCACATGTTTAACACTAAACTTATACTGACTCCTGAACCTAAACCTACCCTTAACTTCAACACCAAACCTACACCTATGCCAGAGCGGGGTCAGTGGATGCTGATGCTATTGCAAAGAGATCAGCAACTTTCTACAGAGTCAATCGCTACAGACCTCCAAACTTCATGTGGCCTTCAGATTAGCTCAAGAACAGCGTAGAAAGCTTCATGGAGTGGGTTTCCATGACCAAACAACTGCATCCAAGCCTTACATCACCAAGTGCAATGCAAAGCATCAAATGCAGTGGTGTAAAGCGCTGCTATTGGACTCTAGAGCAGTGGAGACGTGTTCTCTGGAACGATGAATCACACTTCTCCGTCTGGCAGTCTGATAGAAGAGACCGACTTTGGCTGTTGTCAGGAGAACGATACTTGTCTGACTGCATTGTGCCAAGTGTAAAGTTTGGTGGAGGGGGGATTATGGTGTGGTGTTGTTTTTCAGGAGTTGAGCCTGGCCCCTTAGTTCCAGTGAAAGGAACTCTTATTGCTTCAGCACCAAGAGATTTTGGACAACTTCAGTTTGGGGATGGCTCCTTTCTGTTCCAACATGACTGCGCACCAGTGCACAAAGCAAGGTCCATAAAGACGTGGATGAGCGAGTTTGGTGTGGAAGAACTTGACTGGCCTGCACAGAGTCCTGACCTCAACCTGATAGAACACCTTTGGGATGAATTAGAGAGAGTAGACACAACAGCACATTTGTAGGCGAAGAATAAAAAGCAGTCTCACATGGAGGACAAAGTTCAGAAGTGGAAGGTAGATGAACAGTTTTAAACAGCGAGCAGTAACACAATCTCTATTTGTGCACACACAGTGGGTCGTTTTGGCTAAACATCCACAAACACATCCTTTTACTTGTCAAAGCAGATGTTTACCAGGAGCGGGGCTCGAACCCACGTGGACATTCGCCCATTGGATCTTAAGTCCAACGCCTTAACCACTCGGCCATCCTGGTCCATGCAGCAGAGATTTGTCCATGTGAGTCACATTCACATGTTTAACACTAAACTTATACTGACTCCTGAACCTAAACCTACCCTTAACTTCAACACCAAACCTACACCTATGCCAGAGCGGGGTCAGTGGATGCTGATGCTATTGCACAGAGATCAGCAACTTTCTACAGAGTCAATCGCTACAGACCTCCAAACTTCATGTGGCCTTCAGATTAGCTCAAGAACAGCGTAGAAAGCTTCATGGAGTGGGTTTCCATGACCAAACAACTGCATCCAAGCCTTACATCACCAAGTGCAATGCAAAGCATCAAATGCAGTGGTGTAAAGCGCTGCTATTGGACTCTAGAGCAGTGGAGACGTGTTCTCTGGAATGATGAATCACACTTCTCCGTCTGGCAATCCCATAGAAGAGAACGACTTTGGCGGTTGTCAGGAGAACGATACTTGTCTGACTGCATTGTGCCAAGTGTAAAGTTTGGTGGAGGGGGGATTATGGTGTGGTGTTGTTTTTCAGGAGTTGAGCCTGGCCCCTTAGTTCCAGTGAAAGGAACTCTTATTGCTTCAGCACCAAGAGATTTTGGACAACTTCAGTTTGGGGATGGCTCCTTTCTGTTCCAACATGACTGCGCACCAGTGCACAAAGCAAGGTCCATAAAGACGTGGATGAGCGAGTTTGGTGTGGAAGAACTTGACTGGCCTGCACAGAGTCCTGACCTCAACCTGATAGAACACCTTTGGGATGAATTAGAGAGAGTAGACACAACAGCACATTTGTAGGCGAAGAATAAAAAGCAGTCTCACATGGAGGAAAAAGTTCAGAAGTGGAAGGTAGATGAACAGTTTTAAACAGCGAGCAGTAACACAATCTCTATTTGTGCACACACAGTGGGTCGTTTTGGCTAAACATCCACAAACACATCCTTTTACTTGTCAAAGCAGATGTTTACCAGGAGCGGGGCTCGAACCCACGTGGACATTCGTCCATTGGATCTTAAGTCCAACGCCTTAACCACTCGGCCATCCTGGTCCATGCAGCAGAGATTTGTCCATGTGAGTCACATTCACATGTTTAACACTAAACTTATACTGACTCCTGAACCTAAACCTACCCTTAACTTCAACACCAAACCTACACCTATGCCAGAGCGGGGTCAGTGGATGCTGATGCTATTGCACAGAGATCAGCAACTTTCTACAGAGTCAATCGCTACAGACCTCCAAACTTCATGTGGCCTTCAGATTAGCTCAAGAACAGCGTAGAAAGCTTCATGGAGTGGGTTTCCATGACCAAACAACTGCATCCAAGCCTTACATCACCAAGTGCAATGCAAAGCATCAAATGCAGTGGTGTAAAGCGCTGCTATTGGACTCTAGAGCAGTGGAGACGTGTTCTCTGGAATGATGAATCACACTTCTCCGTCTGGCAATCCCATAGAAGAGGACGACTTTGGCGGTTGTCAGGAGAACGATACTTGTCTGACTGCATTGTGCCAAGTGTAAAGTTTGGTGGAGGGGGGATTATGGTGTGGTGTTGTTTTTCAGGAGTTGAGCCTGGCCCCTTAGTTCCAGTGAAAGGAACTCTTATTGCTTCAGCACCAAGAGATTTTGGACAACTTCAGTTTGGGGATGACTTCTTTCTGTTCCAACATGACTGCGCACCAGTGCACAAAGGTCCATAAAGACGTGGATGAGCGAGTTTGGTGTGGAAGAACTTGACTGGCCTGCACAGAGTCCTGACCTCAACCTGATAGAACACCTTTGGGATGAATTAGAGAGAGTAGACACAACAGCACATTTGTAGGTGAAGAATAAAAAGCAGTCTCACATGGAGGAAAAAAGTTCAGAAGTGCAAGGTAGATGAACAGTTTTGAACAGCGAGCAGTATTTAAGGCAGTTAATACACAATCTCTATTTGTGCAGACACAGTGGGTCGTATTGGCTAAACATCCACCAACACATCACTTGTCAAAGGAGACGTTTACCAGGAGTGGGGCTCGAACCCACGTGGGCATTCACCCATTGGATCTTAAGTCCAATGCCTTAACCACTCAGCCATCCTGGTTTACATGGCAAAGATTTGTCCATGTGAGTCACATTCACATGTTTAACACTAAACTTATACTGACTCCTGAACCTAAACCTACCCTTAACTTCAACACCAAACCTACACCTATGCCAGAGCGGGGTCAGTGGATGCTGATGCTATTGCAAAGAGATCAGCAACTTTCTACAGAGTCAATCGCTACAGACCTCCAAACTTCATGTGGCCTTCAGATTAGCTCAAGAACAGCGTAGAAAGCTTCATGGAGTGGGTTTCCATGACCAAACAACTGCATCCAAGCCTTACATCACCAAGTGCAATGCAAAGCATCAAATGCAGTGGTGTAAAGCGCTGCTATTGGACTCTAGAGCAGTGGAGACGTGTTCTCTGGAACGATGAATCACACTTCTCCGTCTGGCAGTCTGATAGAAGAGACCGACTTTGGCTGTTGTCAGGAGAACGATACTTGTCTGACTGCATTGTGCCAAGTGTAAAGTTTGGTGGAGGGGGGATTATGGTGTGGTGTTGTTTTTCAGGAGTTGAGCCTGGCCCCTTAGTTCCAGTGAAAGGAACTCTTATTGCTTCAGCACCAAGAGATTTTGGACAACTTCAGTTTGGGGATGGCTCCTTTCTGTTCCAACATGACTGCGCACCAGTGCACAAAGCAAGGTCCATAAAGACGTGGATGAGCGAGTTTGGTGTGGAAGAACTTGACTGGCCTGCACAGAGTCCTGACCTCAACCTGATAGAACACCTTTGGGATGAATTACAGAGAGTAGACACAACAGCACATTTGTAGGCGAAGAATAAAAAGCAGTCTCACATGGAGGAAAAAGTTCAGAAGTGGAAGGTAGATGAACAGTTTTAAACAGCGAGCAGTAACACAATCTCTATTTGTGCACACACAGTGGGTCGTTTTGGCTAAACATCCACAAACACATCCTTTTACTTGTCAAAGCAGATGTTTACCAGGAGCGGGGCTCGAACCCACGTGGACATTCGTCCATTGGATCTTAAGTCCAACGCCTTAACCACTCGGCCATCCTGGTCCATGTAGCAGAGATTTGTCCATGTGAGTCACATTCACATGTTTAACACTAAACTTATACTGACTCCTGAACCTAAACCTACCCTTAACTTCAACACCAAACCTACACCTATGCCAGAGCGGGGTCAGTGGATGCTGATGCTATTGCACAGAGATCAGCAACTTTCTACAGAGTCAATCGCTACAGACCTCCAAACTTCATGTGGCCTTCAGATTAGCTCAAGAACAGCGTAGAAAGCTTCATGGAGTGGGTTTCCATGACCAAACAACTGCATCCAAGCCTTACATCACCAAGTGCAATGCAAAGCATCAAATGCAGGGGTGTAAAGCGCTGCTATTGGACTCTAGAGCAGTGGAGACGTGTTCTCTGGAACGATGAATCACACTTCTCCGTCTGGCAGTCTGATAGAAGAGACCGACTTTGGCGGTTGTCAGGAGAACGATACTTGTCTGACTGCATTGTGCCAAGTGTAAAGTTTGGTGGAGGGGGGATTATGGTGTGGTGTTGTTTTTCAGGAGTTGAGCCTGGCCCCTTAGTTCCAGTGAAAGGAACTCCTATTGCTTCAGCACCAAGAGATTTTGGACAACTTCAGTTTGGGGATGGCTCCTTTCTGTTCCAACATGACTGCGCACCAGTGCACAAAGCAAGGTCCATAAAGACGTGGATGAGTGAGTTTGGTGTGGAAGAACTTGACTGGCCTGCACAGAGTCCTGACCTCAACCTGATAGAACACCTTTGGGATGAATTAGAGAGAGTAGACACAACAGCACATTTGTAGGCAAAGAATAAAAAGCAGTCTCACATGGAGGAAAAAGTTCAGAAGTGCAAGGTAGATGAACAGTTTTAAACAGCGAGCAGTATTTAAGGCAGTTAATACACAATCTCTATTTGGGCAGACACAGTGGGTCGTTTTGGCTAAACATCCACCAACACATAACTTGTCGAAGCAGACGTTTACCAGGAGTGGGGCTCGAACCCACGTGGACATTCGTCCATTGGATCTTAAGTCCAACGCCTTAACCACTCGGCCATCCTGGTCCACGTAGCAGAGATTTGTCCATGTGAGTCACATTCACATGTTTAACACTAAACTTATACTGACTCCTGAACCTAAACCTACCCTTAACTTCAACACCAAACCTACACCTATGCCAGAGCGGGGTCAGTGGATGCTGATGCTATTGCACAGAGATCAGCAACTTTCTACAGAGTCAATCGCTACAGACCTCCAAACTTCATGTGGCCTTCAGATTAGCTCAAGAACAGCGTAGAAAGCTTCATGGAGTGGGTTTCCATGACCAAACAACTGCATATATGCCTTACATCACCAAGTGCAATGCAAAGCATCAAATGCAGTGGTGTAAAGCGCTGCTATTGGACTCTAGAGCAGTGGAGACGTGTTCTCTGGAATGATGAATCACACTTCTCCGTCTGGCAATCCGATAGAAGAGACCGAATTTGGTGGTTGTCAGGAGAACGATACTTGTCTGACTGCATTGTGCCAAGTGTAAAGTTTGGTGGAGGGGGTATTATGGTGTGGTGTTGTTTTTCAGGAGTTGATCCTGGCCCCTTAGTTCCAGTGAAAGGAACTCTTATTGCTTCAGCACCAAGAGATTTTGGACAACTTCAGTTTGGGGATGGCTCCTTTCTGTTCCAACATGACTGCGCACCAGTGCACAAAGCAAGGTCCATAAAGACGTGGATGAGCGAGTTTGGTGTGGAAGAACTTGACTGGCCTGCACAGAGTCCTGACCTCAACCTGATAGAACACCTTTGGGATGAATTAGAGAGAGTAGACACAACAGCACATTTGTAGGCAAAGAATAAAAAGCAGTCTCACATGGAGGAAAAAGTTCAGAAGTGCAAGGTAGATGAACAGTTTTAAACAGCGAGCAGTATTTAAGGCAGTTAATACACAATCTCTATTTGTGCAGGCACAGTGGGTCGTTTTGGCTAAACATCCACCAACACATCACTTGTCAAAGGAGACGTTTACTAGGAGTGGGGCTCGAACCCACGTGGACAACCGTACATTCGATCTTAAGTCCAACACCTTAACCACTCAGCCATCCTGGTCCACGTAGCAGAGATTTGTCCATGTGAGTCACATTCACATGTTTAACACTAAACTTATACTGACTCCTGAACCTAAACCTACCCTTAACTTCAACACCAAACCTACACCTATGCCAGAGCGGGGTCAGTGGATGCTGATGCTATTGCACAGAGATCAGCAACTTTCTACAGAGTCAATCGCTACAGACCTCCAAACTTCATGTGGCCTTCAGATTAGCTCAAGAACAGCGTAGAAAGCTTCATGGAGTGGGTTTCCATGACCAAACAACTGCATCCAAGCCTTACATCACCAAGTGCAATGCAAAGCATCAAATGCAGTGGTGTAAAGCGCTGCTATTGGACTCTAGAGCAGTGGAGACGTGTTCTCTGGAATGATGAATCACACTTCTCCGTCTGGCAATCCCATAGAAGAGGACGACTTTGGCGGTTGTCAGGAGAACGATACTTGTCTGACTGCATTGTGCCAAGTGTAAAGTTTGGTGGAGGGGGGATTATGGTGTGGTGTTGTTTTTCAGGAGTTGAGCCTGGCCCCTTAGTTCCAGTGAAAGGAACTCTTATTGCTTCAGCACCAAGAGATTTTGGACAACTTCAGTTTGGGGATGACTTCTTTCTGTTCCAACATGACTGCGCACCAGTGCACAAAGGTCCATAAAGACGTGGATGAGCGAGTTTGGTGTGGAAGAACTTGACTGGCCTGCACAGAGTCCTGACCTCAACCTGATAGAACACCTTTGGGATGAATTAGAGAGAGTAGACACAACAGCACATTTGTAGGTGAAGAATAAAAAGCAGTCTCACATGGAGGAAAAAAGTTCAGAAGTGCAAGGTAGATGAACAGTTTTGAACAGCGAGCAGTATTTAAGGCAGTTAATACACAATCTCTATTTGTGCAGACACAGTGGGTCGTATTGGCTAAACATCCACCAACACATCACTTGTCAAAGGAGACGTTTACCAGGAGTGGGGCTCGAACCCACGTGGACAATCGTACATTGGATCTTAAGTCCAACACCTTAACCACTCAGCCATCCTGGTTTACATGGCAAAGATTTGTCCATGTGAGTCACATTCACATGTTTAACACTAAACTTATACTGACTCCTGAACCTAAACCTACCCTTAACTTCAACACCAAACCTACACCTATGCCAGAGCGGGGTCAGTGGATGCTGATGCTATTGCAAAGAGATCAGCAACTTTCTACAGAGTCAATCGCTACAGACCTCCAAACTTCATGTGGCCTTCAGATTAGCTCAAGAACAGCGTAGAAAGCTTCATGGAGTGGGTTTCCATGACCAAACAACTGCATCCAAGCCTTACATCACCAAGTGCAATGCAAAGCATCAAATGCAGTGGTGTAAAGCGCTGCTATTGGACTCTAGAGCAGTGGAGACGTGTTCTCTGGAACGATGAATCACACTTCTCCGTCTGGCAGTCTGATAGAAGAGACCGACTTTGGCTGTTGTCAGGAGAACGATACTTGTCTGACTGCATTGTGCCAAGTGTAAAGTTTGGTGGAGGGGGGATTATGGTGTGGTGTTGTTTTTCAGGAGTTGAGCCTGGCCCCTTAGTTCCAGTGAAAGGAACTCTTATTGCTTCAGCACCAAGAGATTTTGGACAACTTCAGTTTGGGGATGGCTCCTTTCTGTTCCAACATGACTGCGCACCAGTGCACAAAGCAAGGTCCATAAAGACGTGGATGAGCGAGTTTGGTGTGGAAGAACTTGACTGGCCTGCACAGAGTCCTGATCTCAACCTGATAGAACACCTTTGGGATGAATTAGAGAGAGTAGACACAACAGCACATTTGTAGGCGAAGAATAAAAAGCAGTCTCACATGGAGGAAAAAGTTCAGAAGTGGAAGGTAGATGAACAGTTTTAAACAGCGAGCAGTAACACAATCTCTATTTGTGCACACACAGTGGGTCGTTTTGGCTAAACATCCACAAACACATCCTTTTACTTGTCAAAGCAGATGTTTACCAGGAGCGGGGCTCGAACCCACGTGGACATTCGTCCATTGGATCTTAAGTCCAACGCCTTAACCACTCGGCCATCCTGGTCCATGTAGCAGAGATTTGTCCATGTGAGTCACATTCACATGTTTAACACTAAACTTATACTGACTCCTGAACCTAAACCTACCCTTAACTTCAACACCAAACCTACACCTATGCCAGAGCGGGGTCAGTGGATGCTGATGCTATTGCACAGAGATCAGCAACTTTCTACATAGTCAATCGCTACAGACCTCCAAACTTCATGTGGCCTTCAGATTAGCTCAAGAACAGCGTAGAAAGCTTCATGGAGTGGGTTTCCATGACCAAACAACTGCATCCAAGCCTTACATCACCAAGTGCAATGCAAAGCATCAAATGCAGTGGTGTAAAGCGCTGCTATTGGACTCTAGAGCAGTGGAGACGTGTTCTCTGGAACGATGAATCACACTTCTCCGTCTGGCAGTCTGATAGAAGAGACCGACTTTGGCGGTTGTCAGGAGAACGATACTTGTCTGACTGCATTGTGCCAAGTGTAAAGTTTGGTGGAGGGGGGATTATGGTGTGGTGTTGTTTTTCAGGAGTTGAGCCTGGCCCCTTAGTTCCAGTGAAAGGAACTCCTATTGCTTCAGCACCAAGAGATTTTGGACAACTTCAGTTTGGGGATGGCTCCTTTCTGTTCCAACATGACTGCGCACCAGTGCACAAAGCAAGGTCCATAAAGACGTGGATGAGTGAGTTTGGTGTGGAAGAACTTGACTGGCCTGCACAGAGTCCTGACCTCAACCTGATAGAACACCTTTGGGATGAATTAGAGAGAGTAGACACAACAGCACATTTGTAGGCAAAGAATAAAAAGCAGTCTCACATGGAGGAAAAAGTTCAGAAGTGCAAGGTAGATGAACAGTTTTAAACAGCGAGCAGTATTTAAGGCAGTTAATACACAATCTCTATTTGGGCAGACACAGTGGGTCGTTTTGGCTAAACATCCACCAACACATAACTTGTCGAAGCAGACGTTTACCAGGAGTGGGGCTCGAACCCACGTGGACATTCGTCCATTGGATCTTAAGTCCAACGCCTTAACCACTCGGCCATCCTGGTCCACGTAGCAGAGATTTGTCCATGTGAGTCACATTCACATGTTTAACACTAAACTTATACTGACTCCTGAACCTAAACCTACCCTTAACTTCAACACCAAACCTACACCTATGCCAGAGCGGGGTCAGTGGATGCTGATGCTATTGCACAGAGATCAGCAACTTTCTACAGAGTCAATCGCTACAGACCTCCAAACTTCATGTGGCCTTCAGATTAGCTCAAGAACAGCGTAGAAAGCTTCATGGAGTGGGTTTCCATGACCAAACAACTGCATATATGCCTTACATCACCAAGTGCAATGCAAAGCATCAAATGCAGTGGTGTAAAGCGCTGCTATTGGACTCTAGAGCAGTGGAGACGTGTTCTCTGGAATGATGAATCACACTTCTCCGTCTGGCAATCCGATAGAAGAGACCGAATTTGGTGGTTGTCAGGAGAACGATACTTGTCTGACTGCATTGTGCCAAGTGTAAAGTTTGGTGGAGGGGGTATTATGGTGTGGTGTTGTTTTTCAGGAGTTGATCCTGGCCCCTTAGTTCCAGTGAAAGGAACTCTTATTGCTTCAGCACCAAGAGATTTTGGACAACTTCAGTTTGGGGATGGCTCCTTTCTGTTCCAACATGACTGCGCACCAGTGCACAAAGCAAGGTCCATAAAGACGTGGATGAGCGAGTTTGGTGTGGAAGAACTTGACTGGCCTGCACAGAGTCCTGACCTCAACCTGATAGAACACCTTTGGGATGAATTAGAGAGAGTAGACACAACAGCACATTTGTAGGCAAAGAATGAAAAGCAGTCTCACATGGAGGAAAAAGTTCAGAAGTGCAAGGTAGATGAACAGTTTTAAACAGCGAGCAGTATTTAAGGCAGTTAATACACAATCTCTATTTGTGCAGGCACAGTGGGTCGTTTTGGCTAAACATCCACCAACACATCACTTGTCAAAGGAGACGTTTACTAGGAGTGGGGCTCGAACCCACGTGGACAACCGTACATTCGATCGTAAGTCCAACACCTTAACCACTCAGCCATCCTGGTTTACATGGCAAAGATTTGTCCATGTGAGTCACATTCACATGTTTAACACTAAACTTATACTGACTCCTGAACCTAAACCTACCCTTAACTTCAACACCAAACCTACACCTATGCCAGAGCGGGGTCAGTGGATGCTGATGCTATTGCACAGAGATCAGCAACTTTCTACAGAGTCAATCGCTACAGACCTCCAAACTTCATGTGGCCTTCAGATTAGCTCAAGAACAGCGTAGAAAGCTTCATGGAGTGGGTTTCCATGACCAAACAACTGCATATATGCCTTACATCACCAAGTGCAATGCAAAGCATCAAATGCAGTGGTGTAAAGCGCTGCTATTGGACTCTAGAGCAGTGGAGACGTGTTCTCTGGAATGATGAATCACACTTCTCCGTCTGGCAATCCGATAGAAGAGACCGAATTTGGTGGTTGTCAGGAGAACGATACTTGTCTGACTGCATTGTGCCAAGTGTAAAGTTTGGTGGAGGGGGTATTATGGTGTGGTGTTGTTTTTCAGGAGTTGATCCTGGCCCCTTAGTTCCAGTGAAAGGAACTCTTATTGCTTCAGCACCAAGAGATTTTGGACAACTTCAGTTTGGGGATGGCTCCTTTCTGTTCCAACATGACTGCGCACCAGTGCACAAAGCAAGGTCCATAAAGACGTGGATGAGCGAGTTTGGTGTGGAAGAACTTGACTGGCCTGCACAGAGTCCTGACCTCAACCTGATAGAACACCTTTGGGATGAATTAGAGAGAGTAGACACAACAGCACATTTGTAGGCAAAGAATAAAAAGCAGTCTCACATGGAGGAAAAAGTTCAGAAGTGCAAGGTAGATGAACAGTTTTAAACAGCGAGCAGTATTTAAGGCAGTTAATACACAATCTCTATTTGTGCAGGCACAGTGGGTCGTTTTGGCTAAACATCCACCAACACATCACTTGTCAAAGGAGACGTTTACTAGGAGTGGGGCTCGAACCCACGTGGACAACCGTACATTCGATCGTAAGTCCAACACCTTAACCACTCAGCCATCCTGGTTTACATGGCAAAGATTTGTCCATGTGAGTCACATTCACATGTTTAACACTAAACTTATACTGACTCCTGAACCTAAACCTACCCTTAACTTCAACACCAAACCTACACCTATGCCAGAGCGGGGTCAGTGGATGCTGATGCTATTGCACAGAGATCAGCAACTTTCTACAGAGTCAATCGCTACAGACCTCCAAACTTCATGTGGCCTTCAGATTAGCTCAAGAACAGCGTAGAAAGCTTCATGGAGTGGGTTTCCATGACCAAACAACTGCATATATGCCTTACATCACCAAGTGCAATGCAAAGCATCAAATGCAGTGGTGTAAAGCGCTGCTATTGGACTCTAGAGCAGTGGAGACGTGTTCTCTGGAATGATGAATCACACTTCTCCGTCTGGCAATCCCATAGAAGAGGACGACTTTGGCGGTTGTCAGGAGAACGATACTTGTCTGACTGCATTGTGCCAAGTGTAAAGTTTGGTGGAGGGGGGATTATGGTGTGGTGTTGTTTTTCAGGAGTTGAGCCTGGCCCCTTAGTTCCAGTGAAAGGAACTCTTATTGCTTCAGCACCAAGAGATTTTGGACAACTTCAGTTTGGGGATGACTTCTTTCTGTTCCAACATGACTGCGCACCAGTGCACAAAGGTCCATAAAGACGTGGATGAGCGAGTTTGGTGTGGAAGAACTTGACTGGCCTGCACAGAGTCCTGACCTCAACCTGATAGAACACCTTTGGGATGAATTAGAGAGAGTAGACACAACAGCACATTTGTAGGTGAAGAATAAAAAGCAGTCTCACATGGAGGAAAAAAGTTCAGAAGTGCAAGGTAGATGAACAGTTTTGAACAGCGAGCAGTATTTAAGGCAGTTAATACACAATCTCTATTTGTGCAGACACAGTGGGTCGTATTGGCTAAACATCCACCAACACATCACTTGTCAAAGGAGACGTTTACCAGGAGTGGGGCTCGAACCCACGTGGACAATCGTACATTGGATCTTAAGTCCAACACCTTAACCACTCAGCCATCCTGGTTTACATGGCAAAGATTTGTCCATGTGAGTCACATTCACATGTTTAACACTAAACTTATACTGACTCCTGAACCTAAACCTACCCTTAACTTCAACACCAAACCTACACCTATGCCAGAGCGGGGTCAGTGGATGCTGATGCTATTGCAAAGAGATCAGCAACTTTCTACAGAGTCAATCGCTACAGACCTCCAAACTTCATGTGGCCTTCAGATTAGCTCAAGAACAGCGTAGAAAGCTTCATGGAGTGGGTTTCCATGACCAAACAACTGCATCCAAGCCTTACATCACCAAGTGCAATGCAAAGCATCAAATGCAGTGGTGTAAAGCGCTGCTATTGGACTCTAGAGCAGTGGAGACGTGTTCTCTGGAACGATGAATCACACTTCTCCGTCTGGCAGTCTGATAGAAGAGACCGACTTTGGCGGTTGTCAGGAGAACGATACTTGTCTGACTGCATTGTGCCAAGTGTAAAGTTTGGTGGAGGGGGGATTATGGTGTGGTGTTGTTTTTCAGGAGTTGAGCCTGGCCCCTTAGTTCCAGTGAAAGGAACTCCTATTGCTTCAGCACCAAGAGATTTTGGACAACTTCAGTTTGGGGATGGCTCCTTTCTGTTCCAACATGACTGCGCACCAGTGCACAAAGCAAGGTCCATAAAGACGTGGATGAGTGAGTTTGGTGTGGAAGAACTTGACTGGCCTGCACAGAGTCCTGACCTCAACCTGATAGAACACCTTTGGGATGAATTAGAGAGAGTAGACACAACAGCACATTTGTAGGCAAAGAATAAAAAGCAGTCTCACATGGAGGAAAAAGTTCAGAAGTGCAAGGTAGATGAACAGTTTTAAACAGCGAGCAGTATTTAAGGCAGTTAATACACAATCTCTATTTGGGCAGACACAGTGGGTCGTTTTGGCTAAACATCCACCAACACATAACTTGTCAAAGGAGACGTTTACCAGGAGTGGGGCTCGAACCCACGTGGACATTCGTCCATTGGATCTTAAGTCCAACGCCTTAACCACTCGGCCATCCTGGTCCATGTAGCAGAGATTTGTCCATGTGAGTCACATTCACATGTTTAACACTAAACTTATACTGACTCCTGAACCTAAACCTACCCTTAACTTCAACACCAAACCTACACCTATGCCAGAGCGGGGTCAGTGGATGCTGATGCTATTGAACAGAGATCAGCAACTTTCTACAGAGTCAATCGCTACAGACCTCCAAACTTCATGTGGCCTTCAGATTAGCTCAAGAACAGCGTAGAAAGCTTCATGGAGTGGGTTTCCATGACCAAACAACTGCATATAAGCCTTACATCACCAAGTGCAATGCAAAGCATCAAATGCAGTGGTGTAAAGCGCTGCTATTGGACTCTAGAGCAGTGGAGACGTGTTCTCTGGAACGATGAATCACACTTCTCCGTCTGGCAATCCGATAGAAGAGACCGACTTTGGCGGTTGTCAGGAGAACGATACTTGTCTGACTGCATTGTGCCAAGTGTAAAGTTTGGTGGAGGGGGTATTATGGTGTGGTGTTGTTTTTCAGGAGTTGATCCTGGCCCCTTAGTTCCAGTGAAAGGAACTCTTATTGCTTCAGCACCAAGAGATTTTGGACAACTTCAGTTTGGGGATGGCTCCTTTCTGTTCCAACATGACTGCGCACCAGTGCACAAAGCAAGGTCCATAAAGACGTGGATGAGCGAGTTTGGTGTGGAAGAAGTTGACTGGCCTGCACAGAGTCCTGACCTCAACCTGATAGAACACCTTTGGGATGAATTAGAGAGAGTAGACACAACAGCACATTTGTAGGCAAAGAATAAAAAGCAGTCTCACATGGAGGAAAAAGTTCAGAAGTGCAAGGTAGATGAACAGTTTTAAACAGCGAGCAGTATTTAAGGCAGTTAATACACAATCTCTATTTGTGCAGACACAGTGGGTCGTTTTGGCTAAACATCCACCAACACATCACTTGTCAAAGGAGACGTTTACCAGGAGTGGAGCTCGAACCCACGTGGACAATCGTACATTGGATCTTAAGTCCAACGCCTTAACCACTCAGCCATCCTGGTTTACATGGCAAAGATTTGTCCATGTGAGTCACATTCACATGTTTAACACTAAACTTATACTGACTCCTGAACCTAAACCTACCCTTACCTTCAACACCAAACCTACACCTATGCCAGAGCGGGGTCAGTGGATGCTGATGCTATTGCACAGAGATCAGCAACTTTCTACAGAGTCAATCGCTACAGACCTCCAAACTTCATGTGGCCTTCAGATTAGCTCAAGAACAGCGTAGAAAGCTTCATGGAGTGGGTTTCCATGACCAAACAACTGCATCCAAGCCTTACATCACCAAGTGCAATGCAAAGCATCAAATGCAGTGGTGTAAAGCGCTGCTATTGGACTCTAGAGCAGTGGAGACGTGTTCTCTGGAACGATGAATCACACTTCTCCGTCTGGCAGTCTGATAGAAGAGACCGACTTTGGCGGTTGTCAGGAGAACGATACTTGTCTGACTGCATTGTGCCAAGTGTAAAGTTTGGTGGAGGGGGGATTATGGTGTGGTGTTGTTTTTCAGGAGTTGAGCCTGGCCCCTTAGTTCCAGTGAAAGGAACTCCTATTGCTTCAGCACCAAGAGATTTTGGACAACTTCAGTTTGGGGATGGCTCCTTTCTGTTCCAACATGACTGCGCACCAGTGCACAAAGCAAGGTCCATAAAGACGTGGATGAGTGAGTTTGGTGTGGAAGAACTTGACTGGCCTGCACAGAGTCCTGACCTCAACCTGATAGAACACCTTTGGGATGAATTAGAGAGAGTAGACACAACAGCACATTTGTAGGCAAAGAATAAAAAGCAGTCTCACATGGAGGAAAAAGTTCAGAAGTGCAAGGTAGATGAACAGTTTTAAACAGCGAGCAGTATTTAAGGCAGTTAATACACAATCTCTATTTGGGCAGACACAGTGGGTCGTTTTGGCTAAACATCCACAAACACATAACTTGTCAAAGGAGACGTTTACCAGGAGTGGGGCTCGAACCCACGTGGACATTCGTCCATTGGATCTTAAGTCCAACGCCTTAACCACTCGGCCATCCTGGTCCATGTAGCAGAGATTTGTCCATGTGAGTCACATTCACATGTTTAACACTAAACTTATACTGACTCCTGAACCTAAACCTACCCTTAACTTCAACACCAAACCTACACCTATGCCAGAGCGGGGTCAGTGGATGCTGATGCTATTGAACAGAGATCAGCAACTTTCTACAGAGTCAATCGCTACAGACCTCCAAACTTCATGTGGCCTTCAGATTAGCTCAAGAACAGCGTAGAAAGCTTCATGGAGTGGGTTTCCATGACCAAACAACTGCATATAAGCCTTACATCACCAAGTGCAATGCAAAGCATCAAATGCAGTGGTGTAAAGCGCTGCTATTGGACTCTAGAGCAGTGGAGACGTGTTCTCTGGAATGATGAATCACACTTCTCCGTCTGGCAATCCAATAGAAGAGACCGAATTTGGCGGTTGTCAGGAGAACGATACTTGTCTGACTGCATTGTGCCAAGTGTAAAGTTTGGTGGAGGGGGGATTATGGTGTGGTGTTGTTTTTCAGGAGTTGAGCCTGGCCCCTTAGTTCCAGTGAAAGGAACTCTTATTGCTTCAGCACCAAGAGATTTTGGACAACTTCAGTTTGGGGATGGCTCCTTTCTGTTCCAACATGACTGCGCACCAGTGCACAAAGCAAGGTCCATAAAGACGTGGATGAGCGAGTTTGGTGTGGAAGAACTTGACTGGCCTGCACAGAGTCCTGACCTCAACCTGATAGAACACCTTTGGGATGAATTAGAGAGAGTAGACACAACAGCACATTTGTAGGCAAAGAATAAAAAGCAGTCTCACATGGAGGAAAAAGTTCAGAAGTGCAAGGTAGATGAACAGTTTTAAACAGCGAGCAGTATTTAAGGCAGTTAATACACAATCTCTATTTGTGCACACACAGTGGGTCGTTTTGGCTAAACATCCACCAACACATCACTTGTCAAAGGAGACGTTTACCAGGAGTGGGGCTCGAACCCACGTGGACAATCGTACATTGGATCTTAAGTCCAACCCCTTAACCACTCGGCCATCCTGGTCCATGTAGCAGAGATTTGTCCATGTGAGTCACATTCACATGTTTAACACTAAACTTATACTGACTCCTGAACCTAAACCTACCCTTAACTTCAACACCAAACCTACACCTATGCCAGAGCGGGGTCAGTGGATGCTGATGCTATTGAACAGAGATCAGCAACTTTCTACAGAGTCAATCGCTACAGACCTCCAAACTTCATGTGGCCTTCAGATTAGCTCAAGAACAGCGTAGAAAGCTTCATGGAGTGGGTTTCCATGACCAAACAACTGCATATAAGCCTTACATCACCAAGTGCAATGCAAAGCATCAAATGCAGTGGTGTAAAGCGCTGCTATTGGACTCTAGAGCAGTGGAGACGTGTTCTCTGGAACGATGAATCACACTTCTCCGTCTGGCAATCCGATAGAAGAGACCGACTTTGGCGGTTGTCAGGAGAACGATACTTGTCTGACTGCATTGTGCCAAGTGTAAAGTTTGGTGGAGGGGGGATTATGGTGTGGTGTTGTTTTTCAGGAGTTGAGCCTGGCCCCTTAGTTCCCGTGAAAGGAACTCTTATTGGTTAAGCACCAAGAGATTTTGGACAACTTCAGTTTGGGGATGGCTCCTTTCTGTTCCAACATGACTGCGCACCAGTGCACAAAGCAAGGTCCATAAAGACGTGGATGAGCGAGTTTGGTGTGGAAGAACTTGACTGGCCTGCACAGAGTCCTGACCTCAACCTGATAGAACACCTTTGGGATGAATTAGAGAGAGTAGACACAACAGCACATTTGTAGGCAAAGAATAAAAAGCAGTCTCACATGGAGGAAAAAGTTCAGAAGTGCAAGGTAGATGAACAGTTTTAAACAGCGAGCAGTAACACAATCTCTATTTGTGCACACACAGTCGGTCGTTTTGGCTAAACATCCACATCCTTTTACTTGTCAAAGCAGATGTTTACCAGGAGTGGGGCTCGAACCCACGTGGACATTCGTCCATTGGATCTTAAGTCCAACGCCTTAACCACTCGGCCATCCTGGTCCACGTAGCAGAGATTTGTCCATGTGAGTCACATTCACATGTTTAACACTAAACTTATACTGACTCCTGAACCTAAACCTACCCTTAACTTCAACACCAAACCTACACCTATGCCAGAGCGGGGTCAGTGGATGCTGATGCTATTGCACAGAGATCAGCAACTTTCTACAGAGTCAATCGCTACAGACCTCCAAACTTCATGTGGCCTTCAGATTAGCTCAAGAACAGCGTAGAAAGCTTCATGGAGTGGGTTTCCATGACCAAACAACTGCATATAAGCCTTACATCACCAAGTGCAATGCAAAGCATCAAATCCAGTGGTGTAAAGCGCTGCTATTGGACTCTAGAGCAGTGGAGACGTGTTCTCTGGAATAATGAATCACACTTCTCCTTCTGGCAATCCGATAGAAGAGACCGAATTTGGCGGTTGTCAGGAGAACGATACTTGTCTGACTGCATTGTGCCAAGTGTAAAGTTTGGTGGAGGGGGGATTATGGTGTGGTGTTGTTTTTCAGGAGTTGAGCCTGGCCCCTTAGTTCCAGTGAAAGGAACTCTTATTGCTTCAGCACCAAGAGATTTTGGACAACTTCAGTTTGGGGATGGCTCCTTTCTGTTCCAACATGACTGCGCACCAGTACACAAAGCAAGGTCCATAAAGACGTGGATGAGCGAGTTTGGTGTGGAAGAACTTGACTGGCCTGCACAGAGTCCTGACCTCAACCTGATAGAACACCTTTGGGATGAATTAGAGAGAGTAGACACAACAGCACTTTGTAGGCAAAGAATAAAAAGCAGTCTCACATGGAGGAAGAAGTTCAGAAGTGCAAGGTAGATGAACAGTTTTAAACAGCGAGCAGTATTTAAGGCAGTTAATACACAATCTCTATTTGTGCAGACACAGTGGGTCGTTTTGGCTAAACATCCACCAACACATCACTTGTCAAAGGAGACGTTTACCAGGAGTGGGGCTCGAACCCACGTGGACATTCGTACATTGGATCTTAAGTCCAACGCCTTAACCACTCGGCCATCCTGGTCCATGTAGCAGAGATTTGTCCATGTGAGTCACATTCACATGTTTAACACTAAACTTATACTGACTCCTGAACCTAAACCTACCCTTAACTTCAACACCAAACCTACACCTATGCCAGAGCGGGGTCAGTGGATGCTGATGCTATTGAACAGAGATCAGCAACTTTCTACAGAGTCAATCACTACAGACCTCCAAACTTCATGTGGCCTTCAGATTAGCTCAAGAACAGCGTAGAAAGCTTCATGGAGTGGGTTTCCATGACCAAACAACTGCATATAAGCCTTACATCACCAAGTGCAATGCAAAGCATCAAATGCAGTGGTGTAAAGCGCTGCTATTGGACTCTAGAGCAGTGGAGACGTGTTCTCTGGAACGATGAATCACACTTCTCCGTCTGGCAATCCGATAGAAGAGACCGACTTTGGCGGTTGTCAGGAGAACGATACTTGTCTGACTGCATTGTGCCAAGTGTAAAGTTTGGTGGAGGGGGGATTATGGTGTGGTGTTGTTTTTCAGGAGTTGAGCCTGGCCCCTTAGTTCCAGTGAAAGGAACTCTTATTGCTTCAGCACCAAGAGATTTTGGACAACTTCAGTTTGGGGATGACTTCTTTCTGTTCCAACATGACTGCGCACCAGTGCACAAAGGTCCATAAAGACATGGATGAGCGAGTTTGGTGTGGAAGAACTTGACTGGCCTGCACAGAGTCCTGACCTCAACCTGATAGAACACCTTTGGGATGAATTAGAGAGAGTAGACACAACAGCACATTTGTAGGCAAAGAATAAAAAGCAGTCTCACATGGAGGAAAAAGTTCAGAAGTGCAAGGTAGATGAACAGTTTTAAACAGCGAGCAGTATTTAAGGCAGTTAATACACAATCTCTATTTGTGCAGACACAGTGGGTCGTTTTGGCTAAACATCCACCAACACATCACTTGTCAAAGGAGACGTTTACCAGGCGTGGGGCTCGAACCCACGTGGACAATCGTACATTGGATCTTAAGTCCAACGCCTTAACCACTCAGCCATCCTGGTTTACATGGCAACGATTTGTCCATGTGAGTCACATTCACATGTTTAACACTAAACTTATACTGACTCCTGAACCTAAACCTACCCTTAACTTCAACACCAAACCTACAACTATGCCAGAGCGGGGTCAGTGGATGCTGATGCTATTGCACAGAGATCAGCAACTTTCTACAGAGTCAATCGCTACAGACCTCCAAACTTCATGTGGCCTTCAGATTAGCTCAAGAACAGCGTAGAAAGCGTCATGGAGTGGGTTTCCATGATCAAACAACTGCATCCAAGCCTTACATCACCAAGTGCAATGCAAAGCATCAAATGCAGTGGTGTAAAGCGCTGCTATTGGACTCTAGAGCAGTGGAGACGTGTTCTCTGGAACGATGAATCACACTTCTCCGTCTGGCAGTCTGATAGAAGAGACCGACTTTGGCGGTTGTCAGGAGAACGATACTTGTCTGACTGCATTGTGCCAAGTGTAAAGTTTGGTGGAGGGGGGATTATGGTGTGGTGTTGTTTTTCAGGAGTTGAGCCTGGCCCCTTAGTTCCAGTGAAAGGAACTCTTATTGCTTCAGCACCAAGAGATTTTGGACAACTTCAGTTTGGGGATGGCTCCTTTCTGTTCCAACATGACTGCGCACCAGTGCACAAAGCAAGGTCCATAAAGACGTGGATGAGCGAGTTTGGTGTGGAAGAACTTGACTGGCCTGCACAGAGTCCTGACCTCAACCTGATAGAACACCTTTGGGATGAATTAGAGAGAGTAGACACAACAGCACATTTGTAGGCGAAGAATAAAAAGCAGTCTCACATGGAGGAAAAAGTTCAGAAGTGGAAGGTAGATGAACAGTTTTAAACAGCGAGCAGTAACACAACCTCTATTTGTGCACACACAGTGGGTCGTTTTGGCTAAACATCCACATCCTTTTACTTGTCAAAGCAGATTTTTAACAGGAGTGGGGCTCGAACCCACGTGGACATTCGTCCATTGGATCTTAAGTCCAACGCCTTAACCACTCGGCCATCCTGGTCCACGTAGCAGAGATTTGTCCATGTGAGTCACATTCACATGTTTAACACTAAACTTATACTGACTCCTGAACCTAAACCTACCCTTAACTTCAACACCAAACCTACACCTATGTCAGAGCGGGGTCAGTGGATGCTGATGCTATTGCACAGAGATCAGCAACTTTCTACAGAGTCAATCGCTACAGACCTCCAAACTTCATGTGGCCTTCAGATTAGCTCAAGAACAGCGTAGAAAGCTTCATGGAGTGGGTTTCCATGACCAAACAACTGCATATGAGCCTTACATCACCAAGTGCAATGCAAAGCATCAAATGCAGTGGTGTAAAGCGCTGCTATTGGACTCTAGAGCAGTGGAGACGTGTTCTCTGGAATAATGAATCACACTTCTCCGTCTGGCAATCCGATAGAAGAGACCGAATTTGGCGGTTGTCAGGAGAACGATACTTGTCTGACTGCATTGTGCCAAGTGTAAAGTTTGGTGGAGGGGGGATTATGGTGTGGTGTTGTTTTTCAGGAGTTGAGCCTGGCCCCTTAGTTCCAGTGAAAGGAACTCTTATTGCTTCAGCACCAAGAGATTTTGGACAACTTCAGTTTGGGGATGGCTCCTTTCTGTTCCAACATGACTGCGCACCAGTACACAAAGCAAGGTCCATAAAGACGTGGATGAGCGAGTTTGGTGTGGAAGAACTTCACTGGCCTGCACAGAGTCCTGACCTCAACCTGATAGAACACCTTTGGGATGAATTAGAGAGAGTAGACACAACAGCACTTTGTAGGCAAAGAATAAAAAGCAGTCTCACATGGAGGAAAAAGTTCAGAAGTGCAAGGTAGATGAACAGTTTTAAACAGCGAGCAGTATTTAAGGCAGTTAATACACAATCTCTATTTGTGCAGACACAGTGGGTCATTTTGGCTAAACATCCACCAACACATCACTTGTCAAAGGAAACGTTTACCAGGAGTGGGGCTCGAACCCACGTGGACATTCGTCCATTGGATCTTAAGTCCAACGCCTTAACCACTCGGCCATCCTGGTCCACGTAGCAGAGATTTGTCCATGTGAGTCACATTCACATGTTTAACACTAAACTTATACTGACTCCTGAACCTAAACCTACCCTTAACTTCAACACCAAACCTACACCTATGCCAGAGCGGGGTCAGTGGATGCTGATGCTATTGCACAGAGATCAGCAACTTTCTACAGAGTCAATCGCTACAGACCTCCAAACTTCATGTGGCCTTCAGATTAGCTCAAGAACAGCGTAGAAAGCTTCATGGAGTGGGTTTCCATGACCAAACAACTGCATATATGCCTTACATCACCAAGTGCAATGCAAAGCATCAAATGCAGTGGTGTAAAGCGCTGCTATTGGACTCTAGAGCAGTGGAGACGTGTTCTCTGGAATGATGAATCACACTTCTCCGTCTGGCAATCCGATAGAAGAGACCGAATTTGGTGGTTGTCAGGAGAACGATACTTGTCTGACTGCATTGTGCCAAGTGTAAAGTTTGGTGGAGGGGGTATTATGGTGTGGTGTTGTTTTTCAGGAGTTGATCCTGGCCCCTTAGTTCCAGTGAAAGGAACTCTTATTGCTTCAGCACCAAGAGATTTTGGACAACTTCAGTTTGGGGATGGCTCCTTTCTGTTCCAACATGACTGCGCACCAGTACACAAAGCAAGGTCCATTAAGACGTGGATGAGCGAGTTTGGTGTGGAAGAACTTCACTGGCCTGCACAGAGTCCTGACCTCAACCTGATAGAACACCTTTGGGATGAATTAGAGAGAGTAGACACAACAGCACTTTGTAGGCAAAGAATAAAAAGCAGTCTCACATGGAGGAAAAAGTTCAGAAGTGCAAGGTAGATGAACAGTTTTAAACAGCGAGCAGTATTTAAGGCAGTTAATACACAATCTCTATTTGTGCAGACACAGTGGGTCATTTTGGCTAAACATCCACCAACACATCACTTGTCAAAGGAGACGTTTACCAGGAGTGGGGCTCGAACCCACGTGGACATTCGCCCATTGGATCTTAAGTCCAACGCCTTAACCACTCGGCCATCCTGGTCCACGTAGCAGAGATTTGTCCATGTGAGTCACATTCACATGTTTAACACTAAACTTATACTGACTCCTGAACCTAAACCTACCCTTAACTTCAACACCAAACCTACACCTATGCCAGAGCGGGGTCAGTGGATGCTGATGCTATTGCACAGAGATCAGCAACTTTCTACAGAGTCAATCGCTACAGACCTCCAAACTTCATGTGGCCTTCAGATTAGCTCAAGAACAGCGTAGAAAGCTTCATGGAGTGGGTTTCCATGACCAAACAACTGCATCCAAGCCTTACATCACCAAGTGCAATGTAAAGCATCAAATGCAGTGGTGTAAAGCGCTGCTATTGGACTCTAGAGCAGTGGAGACGTGTTCTCTGGAACGATGAATCACACTTCTCCGTCTGGCAATCCGATAGAAGAGACCGACTTTGGCGGTTGTCAGGAGAACGATACTTGTCTGACGGCATTGTGCCAAGTGTAAAGTTTGGTGGAGGGGGGATTATGGTGTGGTGTTGTTTTTCAGGAGTTGAGCCTGGCCCCTTAGTTCCAGTGAAAGAAACTCTTATTGCTTCAGCACCAAGAGATTTTGGAAAACTTCAGTTTGGGGATGGCTCCTTTCTGTTCCAACATGACTGCGCACCAGTGCACAAAGCAAGGTCCATAAAGACGTGGATGAGCGAGTTTGGTGTGGAAGAACTTGACTGGCCTGCACAGAGTCCTGACCTCAACCTGATAGAACACCTTTGGGATGAATTAGAGAGAATAGACACAACAGCACATTTGTAGGCGAAGAATAAAAAGCAGACTCACATGGAGGAAAATGTTCAGAAGTGCAAGGTAGATGAACAGTTTTAAAGAGCAAGCAGTATTTAAGGAAGTTAATACACAATCTCTATTTGTGCACACACAGTGGGTCATTTTGGCTAAACATCCACCAACGCATCCTTTTACTTGTCAAAGCAGAGGTTTACCAGGAGTGGGGCTCGAACCCACGTGGACATTCGTCCATTGGATCTTAAGTCCAACGCCTTAACCACTCGGCCATCCTGGTCCACGTAGCAAAGATTTGTCCATGTGAGTCACATTCACATGTTTAAC
This sequence comes from Pygocentrus nattereri, assembly GCF_015220715.1. Classification (NCBI taxonomy): domain Eukaryota; kingdom Metazoa; phylum Chordata; class Actinopteri; order Characiformes; family Serrasalmidae; genus Pygocentrus; species Pygocentrus nattereri. The sequence continues at coordinate 12,665,932 of NC_051229.1, read as the reverse complement.
ACTAAACTTATACTGACTCCTGAACCTAAACCTACCCTTAACTTCAACACCAAACCTACACCTATGCCAGAGCGGGGTCAGTGGATGCTGATGCTATTGAACAGAGATCAGCAACTTTCTACAGAGTCAATCGCTACAGACCTCCAAACTTCATGTGGCCTTCAGATTAGCTCAAGAACAGCGTAGAAAGCTTCATGGAGTGGGTTTCCATGACCAAACAACTGCATATAAGCCTTACATCACCAAGTGCAATGCAAAGCATCAAATGCAGTGGTGTAAAGCGCTGCTATTGGACTCTAGAGCAGTGGAGACGTGTTCTCTGGAATGATGAATCACACTTCTCCGTCTGGCAATCCGATAGAAGAGACCGAATTTGGTGGTTGTCAGGAGAACGATACTTGTCTGACTGCATTGTGCCAAGTGTAAAGTTTGGTGGAGGGGGTATTATGGTGTGGTGTTGTTTTTCAGGAGTTGATCCTGGCCCCTTAGTTCCAGTGAAAGGAACTCTTATTGCTTCAGCACCAAGAGATTTTGGACAACTTCAGTTTGGGGATGGCTCCTTTCTGTTCCAACATGACTGCGCACCAGTGCACAAAGCAAGGTCCATAAAGACGTGGATGAGCGAGATTGGTGTGGAAGAACTTGACTGGCCTGCACAGAGTCCTGACCTCAACCTGATAGAACACCTGTGCGATGAATTAGAGAGAGTAGACACAACAGCACATTTGTAGGCGAAGAATAAAAAGCAGTCTCACATGGAGGAAAAAGTTCAGAAGTGCAAGGTAGATGAACAGTTTTAAACAGCGAGCAGTAACACAATCTCTATTTGTGCACACACAGTGGGTCGTTTTGGCTAAACATCCACCAACACATCCTGTTACTTGTCAAAGCAGACGTTTACCAGGAGTGGGGCTCGAACCCACGTGGACATTCGTCCATTGGATCTTAAGTCCAACGCCTTAACCACTCGGCCATCCTGGTCCACGTAGCAGAGATTTGTCCATGTGAGTCACATTCACATGTTTAACACTAAACTTATACTGACTCCTGAACCTAAACCTACCCTTAACTTCAACACCAAACCTACACCTATGCCAGAGCGGGGTCAGTGGATGCTGATGCTATTGCACAGAGATCAGCAACTTTCTACAGAGTCAATCGCTACAGACCTCCAAACTTCATGTGGCCTTCAGATTAGCTCAAGAACAGCGTAGAAAGCTTCATGGAGTGGGTTTCCATGACCAAACAACTGCATATATGCCTTACATCACCAAGTGCAATGCAAAGCATCAAATGCAGTGGTGTAAAGCGCTGCTATTGGACTCTAGAGCAGTGGAGACGTGTTCTCTGGAATGATGAATCACACTTCTCCGTCTGGCAATCCGATAGAAGAGACCGAATTTGGTGGTTGTCAGGAGAACGATACTTGTCTGACTGCATTGTGCCAAGTGTAAAGTTTGGTGGAGGGGGTATTATGGTGTGGTGTTGTTTTTCAGGAGTTGATCCTGGCCCCTTAGTTCCAGTGAAAGGAACTCTTATTGCTTCAGCACCAAGAGATTTTGGACAACTTCAGTTTGGGGATGGCTCCTTTCTGTTCCAACATGACTGCGCACCAGTGCACAAAGCAAGGTCCATAAAGACGTGGATGAGCGAGTTTGGTGTGGAAGAACTTGACTGGCCTGCACAGAGTCCTGACCTCAACCTGATAGAACACCTTTGGGATGAATTAGAGAGAGTAGACACAACAGCACATTTGTAGGCAAAGAATAAAAAGCAGTCTCACATGGAGGAAAAAGTTCAGAAGTGCAAGGTAGATGAACAGTTTTAAACAGCGAGCAGTATTTAAGGCAGTTAATACACAATCTCTATTTGTGCAGGCACAGTGGGTCGTTTTGGCTAAACATCCACCAAAACATCACTTGTCAAAGGAGACGTTTACTAGGAGTGGGGCTCGAACCCACGTGGACAATCGTACATTCGATCTTAAGTCCAACACCTTAACCACTCAGCCATCCTGGTTTACATGGCAAAGATTTGTCCATGTGAGTCACATTCACATGTTTAACACTAAACTTATACTGACTCCTGAACCTAAACCTACCCTTAACTTCAACACCAAACCTACACTATGCCAGAGCGGGGTCAGTGGATGCTGATGCTATTGCACAGAGATCAGCAACTTTCTACAGAGTCAATCGCTACAGACCTCCAAACTTCATGTGGCCTTCAGATTAGCTCAAGAACAGCGTAGAAAGCTTCATGGAGTGGGTTTCCATGACCAAACAACTGCATATATGCCTTACATCACCAAGTGCAATGCAAAGCATCAAATGCAGTGGTGTAAAGCGCTGCTATTGGACTCTAGAGCAGTGGAGACGTGTTCTCTGGAATGATGAATCACACTTCTCCGTCTGGCAATCCGATAGAAGAGACCGAATTTGGTGGTTGTCAGGAGAACGATACTTGTCTGACTGCATTGTGCCAAGTGTAAAGTTTGGTGGAGGGGGTATTATGGTGTGGTGTTGTTTTTCAGGAGTTGATCCTGGCCCCTTAGTTCCAGTGAAAGGAACTCTTATTGCTTCAGCACCAAGAGATTTTGGACAACTTCAGTTTGGGGATGGCTCCTTTCTGTTCCAACATGACTGCGCACCAGTGCACAAAGCAAGGTCCATAAAGACGTGGATGAGCGAGTTTGGTGTGGAAGAAGTTGACTGGCCTGCACAGAGTCCTGACCTCAACCTGATAGAACACCTTTGGGATGAATTAGAGAGAGTAGACACAACAGCACATTTGTAGGCAAAGAATAAAAAGCAGTCTCACATGGAGGAAAAAGTTCAGAAGTGCAAGGTAGATGAACAGTTTTAAACAGCGAGCAGTATTTAAGGCAGTTAATACACAATCTCTATTTGTGCAGACACAGTGGGTCGTTTTGGCTAAACATCCACCAACACATCACTTGTCAAAGGAGACGTTTACCAGGAGTGGGGCTCGAACCCACTTTGACAATCGTACATTGGATCTTAAGTCCAACGCCTTAACCACTCAGCCATCCTGGTTTACATGGCAAAGATTTGTCCATGTGAGTCACATTCACATGTTTAACACTAAACTTATACTGACTCCTGAACCTAAACCTACCCTTAACTTCAACACCAAACCTACACCTATGCCAGAGCGGGGTCAGTGGATGCTGATGCTATTGCACAGAGATCAGCAACTTTCTACAGAGTCAATCGCTACAGACCTCCAAACTTCATGTGGCCTTCAGATTAGCTCAAGAACAGCGTAGAAAGCTTCATGGAGTGGGTTTCCATGACCAAACAACTGCATATATGCCTTACATCACCAAGTGCAATGCAAAGCATCAAATGCAGTGGTGTAAAGCGCTGCTATTGGACTCTAGAGCAGTGGAGACGTGTTCTCTGGAATGATGAATCACACTTCTCCGTCTGGCAATCCGATAGAAGAGACCGAATTTGGTGGTTGTCAGGAGAACGATACTTGTCTGACTGCATTGTGCCAAGTGTAAAGTTTGGTGGAGGGGGTATTATGGTGTGGTGTTGTTTTTCAGGAGTTGATCCTGGCCCCTTAGTTCCAGTGAAAGGAACTCTTATTGCTTCAGCCCCAAGAGATTTTGGACAACTTCAGTTTGGGGATGGCTCCTTTCTGTTCCAACTTGACTGCGCACCAGTGCAGAAAGCAAGGTCCATAAAGACGTGGATGAGCGAGTTTGGTGTGGAAGAACTTGACTGGCCTGCACAGAGTCCTGACCTCAACCTGATAGAACACCTTTGGGATGAATTAGAGAGAGTAGACACAACAGCACATTTGTAGGCAAAGAATAAAAAGCAGTCTCACATGGAGGAAAAAGTTCAGAAGTGCAAGGTAGATGAACAGTTTTAAACAGCGAGCAGTATTTAAGGCAGTTAATACACAATCTCTATTTGTGCACACACAGTGGGTCATTTTGGCTAAACATCCACCAACACATCCTTTTACTTGTCAAAGCAGAGGTTTACCAGGAGTGGGGCTCGAACCCACGTGGACAATCGTACATTCGATCTTAAGTCCAACGCCTTAACCACTCAGCCATCCTGGTCCACGTAGCAGAGATTTGTCCATGTGAGTCACATTCACATGTTTAACACTAAACTTATACTGACTCCTGAACCTAAACCTACCCTTAACTTCAACACCAAACCTACACCTATGCCAGAGCGGGGTCAGTGGATGCTGATGCTATTGCACAGAGATCAGCAACTTTCTACAGAGTCAATCGCTACAGACCTCCAAACTTCATGTGGCCTTCAGATTAGCTCAAGAACAGCGTAGAAAGCTTCATGGAGTGGGTTTCCATGACCAAACAACTGCATCCAAGCCTTACATCACCAAGTGCAATGCAAAGCATCAAATGCAGTGGTGTAAAGCGCTGCTATTGGACTCTAGAGCAGTGGAGACGTGTTCTCTGGAATGATGAATCACACTTCTCCGTCTGGCAATCCGATAGAAGAGACCGAATTTGGTGGTTGTCAGGAGAACGATACTTGTCTGACTGCATTGTGCCAAGTGTAAAGTTTGGTGGAGGGGGTATTATGGTGTGGTGTTGTTTTTCAGGAGTTGATCCTGGCCCCTTAGTTCCAGTGAAAGGAACTCTTATTGCTTCAGCACCAAGAGATTTTGGACAACTTCAGTTTGGGGATGGCTCCTTTCTGTTCCAACATGACTGCGCACCAGTGCACAAAGCAAGGTCCATAAAGACGTGGATGAGCGAGATTGGTGTGGAAGAACTTGACTGGCCTGCACAGAGTCCTGACCTCAACCTGATAGAACACCTGTGCGATGAATTAGAGAGAGTAGACACAACAGCACATTTGTAGGCGAAGAATAAAAAGCAGTCTCACATGGAGGAAAAAGTTCAGAAGTGCAAGGTAGATGAACAGTTTTAAACAGCGAGCAGTAACACAATCTCTATTTGTGCACACACAGTGGGTCGTTTTGGCTAAACATACACCAACACATCCTGTTACTTGTCAAAGCAGACGTTTACCAGGAGTGGGGCTCGAACCCACGTGGACATTCGTCCATTGGATCTTAAGTCCAACGCCTTAACCACTCGGCCATCCTGGTCCACGTAGCAGAGATTTGTCCATGTGAGTCACATTCACATGTTTAACACTAAACTTATACTGACTCCTGAACCTAAACCTACCCTTAACTTCAACACCAAACCTACACCTATGCCAGAGCGGGGTCAGTGGATGCTGATGCTATTGCACAGAGATCAGCAACTTTCTACAGAGTCAATCGCTACAGACCTCCAAACTTCATGTGGCCTTCAGATTAGCTCAAGAACAGCGTAGAAAGCTTCATGGAGTGGGTTTCCATGACCAAACAACTGCATATATGCCTTACATCACCAAGTGCAATGCAAAGCATCAAATGCAGTGGTGTAAAGCGCTGCTATTGGACTCTAGAGCAGTGGAGACGTGTTCTCTGGAATGATGAATCACACTTCTCCGTCTGGCAATCCGATAGAAGAGACCGAATTTGGTGGTTGTCAGGAGAACGATACTTGTCTGACTGCATTGTGCCAAGTGTAAAGTTTGGTGGAGGGGGTATTATGGTGTGGTGTTGTTTTTCAGGAGTTGATCCTGGCCCCTTAGTTCCAGTGAAAGGAACTCTTATTGCTTCAGCACCAAGAGATTTTGGACAACTTCAGTTTGGGGATGGCTCCTTTCTGTTCCAACTTGACTGCGCACCAGTGCAGAAAGCAAGGTCCATAAAGACGTGGATGAGCGAGTTTGGTGTGGAAGAACTTGACTGGCCTGCACAGAGTCCTGACCTCAACCTGATAGAACACCTTTGGGATGAATTAGAGAGAGTAGACACAACAGCACATTTGTAGGCAAAGAATAAAAAGCAGTCTCACATGGAGGAAAAAGTTCAGAAGTGCAAGGTAGATGAACAGTTTTAAACAGCGAGCAGTATTTAAGGCAGTTAATACACAATCTCTATTTGTGCAGGCACAGTGGGTCGTTTTGGCTAAACATCCACCAACACATCACTTGTCAAAGGAGACGTTTACTAGGAGTGGGGCTCGAACCCACGTGGACAATCGTACATTCGATCTTAAGTCCAACACCTTAACCACTCAGCCATCCTGGTTTACATGGCAAAGATTTGTCCATGTGAGTCACATTCACATGTTTAACACTAAACTTATACTGACTCCTGAACCTAAACCTACCCTTAACTTCAACACCAAACCTACACCTATGCCAGAGCGGGGTCAGTGGATGCTGATGCTATTGCACAGAGATCAGCAACTTTCTACAGAGTCAATCGCTACAGACCTCCAAACTTCATGTGGCCTTCAGATTAGCTCAAGAACAGCGTAGAAAGCTTCATGGAGTGGGTTTCCATGACCAAACAACTGCATCCAAGCCTTACATCACCAAGTGCAATGCAAAGCATCAAATGCAGTGGTGTAAAGCGCTGCTATTGGACTCTAGAGCAGTGGAGACGTGTTCTCTGGAATGATGAATCACACTTCTCCGTCTGGCAATCCGATAGAAGAGACCGAATTTGGTGGTTGTCAGGAGAACGATACTTGTCTGACTGCATTGTGCCAAGTGTAAAGTTTGGTGGAGGGGGTATTATGGTGTGGTGTTGTTTTTCAGGAGTTGATCCTGGCCCCTTAGTTCCAGTGAAAGGAACTCTTATTGCTTCAGCACCAAGAGATTTTGGACAACTTCAGTTTGGGGATGGCTCCTTTCTGTTCCAACATGACTGCGCACCAGTGCACAAAGCAAGGTCCATAAAGACGTGGATGAGCGAGATTGGTGTGGAAGAACTTGACTGGCCTGCACAGAGTCCTGACCTCAACCTGATAGAACACCTGTGCGATGAATTAGAGAGAGTAGACACAACAGCACATTTGTAGGCGAAGAATAAAAAGCAGTCTCACATGGAGGAAAAAGTTCAGAAGTGCAAGGTAGATGAACAGTTTTAAACAGCGAGCAGTAACACAATCTCTATTTGTGCACACACAGTGGGTCGTTTTGGCTAAACATACACCAACACATCCTGTTACTTGTCAAAGCAGACGTTTACCAGGAGTGGGGCTCGAACCCACGTGGACATTCGTCCATTGGATCTTAAGTCCAACGCCTTAACCACTCGGCCATCCTGGTCCACGTAGCAGAGATTTGTCCATGTGAGTCACATTCACATGTTTAACACTAAACTTATACTGACTCCTGAACCTAAACCTACCCTTAACTTCAACACCAAACCTACACCTATGCCAGAGCGGGGTCAGTGGATGCTGATGCTATTGCACAGAGATCAGCAACTTTCTACAGAGTCAATCGCTACAGACCTCCAAACTTCATGTGGCCTTCAGATTAGCTCAAGAACAGCGTAGAAAGCTTCATGGAGTGGGTTTCCATGACCAAACAACTGCATATATGCCTTACATCACCAAGTGCAATGCAAAGCATCAAATGCAGTGGTGTAAAGCGCTGCTATTGGACTCTAGAGCAGTGGAGACGTGTTCTCTGGAATGATGAATCACACTTCTCCGTCTGGCAATCCGATAGAAGAGACCGAATTTGGTGGTTGTCAGGAGAACGATACTTGTCTGACTGCATTGTGCCAAGTGTAAAGTTTGGTGGAGGGGGTATTATGGTGTGGTGTTGTTTTTCAGGAGTTGATCCTGGCCCCTTAGTTCCAGTGAAAGGAACTCTTATTGCTTCAGCACCAAGAGATTTTGGACAACTTCAGTTTGGGGATGGCTCCTTTCTGTTCCAACATGACTGCGCACCAGTGCACAAAGCAAGGTCCATAAAGACGTGGATGAGCGAGTTTGGTGTGGAAGAACTTGACTGGCCTGCACAGAGTCCTGACCTCAACCTGATAGAACACCTTTGGGATGAATTAGAGAGAGTAGACACAACAGCACATTTGTAGGCAAAGAATAAAAAGCAGTCTCACATGGAGGAAAAAGTTCAGAAGTGCAAGGTAGATGAACAGTTTTAAACAGCGAGCAGTATTTAAGGCAGTTAATACACAATCTCTATTTGTGCAGACACAGTGGGTCGTTTTGGCTAAACATCCACCAACACATCACTTGTCAAAGGAGACGTTTACCAGGAGTGGGGCTCGAACCCACGTGGACAATCGTACATTGGATCTTAAGTCCAACGCCTTAACCACTCAGCCATCCTGGTTTACATGGCAAAGATTTGTCCATGTGAGTCACATTCACATGTTTAACACTAAACTTATACTGACTCCTGAACCTAAACCTACCCTTAACTTCAACACCAAACCTACACCTATGCCAGAGCGGGGTCAGTGGATGCTGATGCTATTGCACAGAGATCAGCAACTTTCTACAGAGTCAATCGCTACAGACCTCCAAACTTCATGTGGCCTTCAGATTAGCTCAAGAACAGCGTAGAAAGCTTCATGGAATGGGTTTCCATGACCAAACAACTGCATATATGCCTTACATCACCAAGTGCAATGCAAAGCATCAAATGCAGTGGTGTAAAGCGCTGCTATTGGACTCTAGAGCAGTGGAGACGTGTTCTCTGGAATGATGAATCACACTTCTCCGTCTGGCAATCCGATAGAAGAGACCGAATTTGGTGGTTGTCAGGAGAACGATACTTGTCTGACTGCATTGTGCCAAGTGTAAAGTTTGGTGGAGGGGGTATTATGGTGTGGTGTTGTTTTTCAGGAGTTGATCCTGGCCCCTTAGTTCCAGTGAAAGGAACTCTTATTGCTTCAGCCCCAAGAGATTTTGGACAACTTCAGTTTGGGGATGGCTCCTTTCTGTTCCAACTTGACTGCGCACCAGTGCAGAAAGCAAGGTCCATAAAGACGTGGATGAGCGAGTTTGGTGTGGAAGAACTTGACTGGCCTGCACAGAGTCCTGACCTCAACCTGATAGAACACCTTTGGGATGAATTAGAGAGAGTAGACACAACAGCACATTTGTAGGCAAAGAATAAAAAGCAGTCTCACATGGAGGAAAAAGCTCAGAAGTGCAAGGTAGATGAACAGTTTTAAACAGCGAGCAGTATTTAAGGCAGTTAATACACAATCTCTATTTGTGCACACACAGTGGGTCATTTTGGCTAAACATCCACCAACACATCCTTTTACTTGTCAAAGCAGAGGTTTACCAGGAGTGGGGCTCGAACCCACGTGGACAATCGTACATTCGATCTTAAGTCCAACGCCTTAACCACTCAGCCATCCTGGTCCACGTAGCAGAGATTTGTCCATGTGAGTCACATTCACATGTTTAACACTAAACTTATACTGACTCCTGAACCTAAACCTACCCTTAACTTCAACACCAAACCTACACCTATGCCAGAGCGGGGTCAGTGGATGCTGATGCTATTGCACAGAGATCAGCAACTTTCTACAGAGTCAATCGCTACAGACCTCCAAACTTCATGTGGCCTTCAGATTAGCTCAAGAACAGCGTAGAAAGCTTCATGGAGTGGGTTTCCATGACCAAACAACTGCATATATGCCTTACATCACCAAGTGCAATGCAAAGCATCAAATGCAGTGGTGTAAAGCGCTGCTATTGGACTCTAGAGCAGTGGAGACGTGTTCTCTGGAATGATGAATCACACTTCTCCGTCTGGCAATCCGATAGAAGAGACCGAATTTGGTGGTTGTCAGGAGAACGATACTTGTCTGACTGCATTGTGCCAAGTGTAAAGTTTGGTGGAGGGGGTATTATGGTGTGGTGTTGTTTTTCAGGAGTTGATCCTGGCCCCTTAGTTCCAGTGAAAGGAACTCTTATTGCTTCAGCACCAAGAGATTTTGGACAACTTCAGTTTGGGGATGGCTCCTTTCTGTTCCAACATGACTGCGCACCAGTGCACAAAGCAAGGTCCATAAAGACGTGGATGAGCGAGATTGGTGTGGAAGAACTTGACTGGCCTGCACAGAGTCCTGACCTCAACCTGATAGAACACCTGTGCGATGAATTAGAGAGAGTAGACACAACAGCACATTTGTAGGCGAAGAATAAAAAGCAGTCTCACATGGAGGAAAAAGTTCAGAAGTGCAAGGTAGATGAACAGTTTTAAACAGCGAGCAGTAACACAATCTCTATTTGTGCACACACAGTGGGTCGTTTTGGCTAAACATACACCAACACATCCTGTTACTTGTCAAAGCAGACGTTTACCAGGAGTGGGGCTCGAACCCACGTGGACATTCGTCCATTGGATCTTAAGTCCAACGCCTTAACCACTCGGCCATCCTGGTCCACGTAGCAGAGATTTGTCCATGTGAGTCACATTCACATGTTTAACACTAAACTTATACTGACTCCTGAACCTAAACCTACCCTTAACTTCAACACCAAACCTACACCTATGCCAGAGCGGGGTCAGTGGATGCTGATGCTATTGCACAGAGATCAGCAACTTTCTACAGAGTCAATCGCTACAGACCTCCAAACTTCATGTGGCCTTCAGATTAGCTCAAGAACAGCGTAGAAAGCTTCATGGAGTGGGTTTCCATGACCAAACAACTGCATATATGCCTTACATCACCAAGTGCAATGCAAAGCATCAAATGCAGTGGTGTAAAGCGCTGCTATTGGACTCTAGAGCAGTGGAGACGTGTTCTCTGGAATGATGAATCACACTTCTCCGTCTGGCAATCCGATAGAAGAGACCGAATTTGGTGGTTGTCAGGAGAACGATACTTGTCTGACTGCATTGTGCCAAGTGTAAAGTTTGGTGGAGGGGGTATTATGGTGTGGTGTTGTTTTTCAGGAGTTGATCCTGGCCCCTTAGTTCCAGTGAAAGGAACTCTTATTGCTTCAGCACCAAGAGATTTTGGACAACTTCAGTTTGGGGATGGCTCCTTTCTGTTCCAACATGACTGCGCACCAGTGCACAAAGCAAGGTCCATAAAGACGTGGATGAGCGAGATTGGTGTGGAAGAACTTGACTGGCCTGCACAGAGTCCTGACCTCAACCTGATAGAACACCTGTGCGATGAATTAGAGAGAGTAGACACAACAGCACATTTGTAGGCGAAGAATAAAAAGCAGTCTCACATGGAGGAAAAAGTTCAGAAGTGCAAGGTAGATGAACAGTTTTAAACAGCGAGCAGTAACACAATCTCTATTTGTGCACACACAGTGGGTCGTTTTGGCTAAACATACACCAACACATCCTGTTACTTGTCAAAGCAGACGTTTACCAGGAGTGGGGCTCGAACCCACGTGGACATTCGTCCATTGGATCTTAAGTCCAACGCCTTAACCACTCGGCCATCCTGGTCCACGTAGCAGAGATTTGTCCATGTGAGTCACATTCACATGTTTAACACTAAACTTATACTGACTCCTGAACCTAAACCTACCCTTAACTTCAACACCAAACCTACACCTATGCCAGAGCGGGGTCAGTGGATGCTGATGCTATTGCACAGAGATCAGCAACTTTCTACAGAGTCAATCGCTACAGACCTCCAAACTTCATGTGGCCTTCAGATTAGCTCAAGAACAGCGTAGAAAGCTTCATGGAGTGGGTTTCCATGACCAAACAACTGCATATATGCCTTACATCACCAAGTGCAATGCAAAGCATCAAATGCAGTGGTGTAAAGCGCTGCTATTGGACTCTAGAGCAGTGGAGACGTGTTCTCTGGAATGATGAATCACACTTCTCCGTCTGGCAATCCGATAGAAGAGACCGAATTTGGTGGTTGTCAGGAGAACGATACTTGTCTGACTGCATTGTGCCAAGTGTAAAGTTTGGTGGAGGGGGTATTATGGTGTGGTGTTGTTTTTCAGGAGTTGATCCTGGCCCCTTAGTTCCAGTGAAAGGAACTCTTATTGCTTCAGCACCAAGAGATTTTGGACAACTTCAGTTTGGGGATGGCTCCTTTCTGTTCCAACATGACTGCGCACCAGTGCACAAAGCAAGGTCCATAAAGACGTGGATGAGCGAGTTTGGTGTGGAAGAACTTGACTGGCCTGCACAGAGTCCTGACCTCAACCTGATAGAACACCTTTGGGATGAATTAGAGAGAGTAGACACAACAGCACATTTGTAGGCAAAGAATAAAAAGCAGTCTCACATGGAGGAAAAAGTTCAGAAGTGCAAGGTAGATGAACAGTTTTAAACAGCGAGCAGTATTTAAGGCAGTTAATACACAATCTCTATTTGTGCAGGCACAGTGGGTCGTTTTGGCTAAACATCCACCAACACATCACTTGTCAAAGGAGACGTTTACTAGGAGTGGGGCTCGAACCCACGTGGACAATCGTACATTCGATCTTAAGTCCAACACCTTAACCACTCAGCCATCCTGGTTTACATGGCAAAGATTTGTCCATGTGAGTCACATTCACATGTTTAACACTAAACTTATACTGACTCCTGAACCTAAACCTACCCTTAACTTCAACACCAAACCTACACCTATGCCAGAGCGGGGTCAGTGGATGCTGATGCTATTGCACAGAGATCAGCAACTTTCTACAGAGTCAATCGCTACAGACCTCCAAACTTCATGTGGCCTTCAGATTAGCTCAAGAACAGCGTAGAAAGCTTCATGGAGTGGGTTTCCATGACCAAACAACTGCATATATGCCTTACATCACCAAGTGCAATGCAAAGCATCAAATGCAGTGGTGTAAAGCGCTGCTATTGGACTCTAGAGCAGTGGAGACGTGTTCTCTGGAATGATGAATCACACTTCTCCGTCTGGCAATCCGATAGAAGAGACCGAATTTGGTGGTTGTCAGGAGAACGATACTTGTCTGACTGCATTGTGCCAAGTGTAAAGTTTGGTGGAGGAGGTATTATGGTGTGGTGTTGTTTTTCAGGAGTTGATCCTGGCCCCTTAGTTCCAGTGAAAGGAACTCTTATTGCTTCAGCACCAAGAGATTTTGGACAACTTCAGTTTGGGGATGGCTCCTTTCTGTTCCAACATGACTGCGCACCAGTGCACAAAGCAAGGTCCATAAAGACGTGGATGAGCGAGTTTGGTGTGGAAGAAGTTGACTGGCCTGCACAGAGTCCTGACCTCAACCTGATAGAACACCTTTGGGATGAATTAGAGAGAGTAGACACAACAGCACATTTGTAGGCAAAGAATAAAAAGCAGTCTCACATGGAGGAAAAAGTTCAGAAGTGCAAGGTAGATGAACAGTTTTAAACAGCGAGCAGTATTTAAGGCAGTTAATACACAATCTCTATTTGTGCAGACACAGTGGGTCGTTTTGGCTAAACATCCACCAACACATCACTTGTCAAAGGAGACATTTACCAGGAGTGGGGCTCGAACCCACGTGGACAATCGTACATTGGATCTTAAGTCCAACGCCTTAACCACTCAGCCATCCTGGTTTACATGGCAAAGATTTGTCCATGTGAGTCACATTCACATGTTTAACACTAAACTTATACTGACTCCTGAACCTAAACCTACCCTTAACTTCAACACCAAACCTACACCTATGCCAGAGCGGGGTCAGTGGATGCTGATGCTATTGCACAGAGATCAGCAACTTTCTACAGAGTCAATCGCTACAGACCTCCAAACTTCATGTGGCCTTCAGATTAGCTCAAGAACAGCGTAGAAAGCTTCATGGAGTGGGTTTCCATGACCAAACAACTGCATATATGCCTTACATCACCAAGTGCAATGCAAAGCATCAAATGCAGTGGTGTAAAGCGCTGCTATTGGACTCTAGAGCAGTGGAGACGTGTTCTCTGGAATGATGAATCACACTTCTCCGTCTGGCAATCCGATAGAAGAGACCGAATTTGGTGGTTGTCAGGAGAACGATACTTGTCTGACTGCATTGTGCCAAGTGTAAAGTTTGGTGGAGGGGGTATTATGGTGTGGTGTTGTTTTTCAGGAGTTGATCCTGGCCCCTTAGTTCCAGTGAAAGGAACTCTTATTGCTTCAGCCCCAAGAAATTTTGGACAACTTCAGTTTGGGGATGGCTCCTTTCTGTTCCAACTTGACTGCGCACCAGTGCCGAAAGCAAGGTCCATAAAGACGTGGATGAGCGAGTTTGGTGTGGAAGAACTTGACTGGCCTGCACAGAGTCCTGACCTCAACCTGATAGAACACCTTTGGGATGAATTAGACAGAGTAGACACAACAGCACATTTGTAGGCAAAGAATAAAAAGCAGTCTCACATGGAGGAAAAAGTTCAGAAGTGCAAGGTAGATGAACAGTTTTAAACAGCGAGCAGTATTTAAGGCAGTTAATACACAATCTCTATTTGTGCACACACAGTGGGTCATTTTGGCTAAACATCCACCAACACATCCTTTTACTTGTCAAAGCAGAGGTTTACCAGGAGTGGGGCTCGAACCCACGTGGACAATCGTACATTCGATCTTAAGTCCAACGCCTTAACCACTCAGCCATCCTGGTCCACGTAGCAGAGATTTGTCCATGTGAGTCACATTCACATGTTTAACACTAAACTTATACTAACTCCTGAACCTAAACCTACCCTTAACTTCAACACCAAACCTACACCTATGCCAGAGCGGGGTCAGTGGATGCTGATGCTATTGCACAGAGATCAGCAACTTTCTACAGAGTCAATCGCTACAGACCTCCAAACTTCATGTGGCCTTCAGATTAGCTCAAGAACAGCGTAGAAAGCTTCATGGAGTGGGTTTCCATGACCAAACAACTGCATATATGCCTTACATCACCAAGTGCAATGCAAAGCATCAAATGCAGTGGTGTAAAGCGCTGCTATTGGACTCTAGAGCAGTGGAGACGTGTTCTCTGGAACGATGAATCACACTTCTCCGTCTGGCAATCCGATAGAAGAGACCGACTTTGGCGGTTGTCAGGAGAACGATACTTGTCTGACTGCATTGTGCCAAGTGTAAAGTTTGGTGGAGGGGGGATTATGGTGTGGTGTTGTTTTTCAGGAGTTGAGCCTGGCCCCTTAGTTCCAGTGAAAGGAACTCTTATTGCTTCAGCACCAAGAGATTTTGGACAACTTCAGTTTGGGGATGGCTCCTTTCTGTTCCAACATGACTGCGCACCAGTGCACAAAGCAAGGTCCATAAAGACGTGGATGAGCGAGTTTGGTGTGGAAGAACTTCACTGGCCTGCACAGAGTCCTGACCTCAACCTGATAGAACACCTTTGGGATGAATTAGAGAGAGTAGACACAACAGCACATTTGTAGGCGAAGAATAAAAAGCAGACTCACATGGAGGAAAATGTTCAGAAGTGCAAGGTAGATGAACAGTTTTAAAGAGCAAGCAGTATTTAAGGCAGTTAATGCACAATCTCTATTTGTGCACATACAGTGGGTCGTTTTGGCTAAACATCCAGTTACTTGTCAAAGGAGACGTTTACCAGGCGTGGGGCTCGAACCCACGTGGACATTCGTCCATTGGATCTTAAGTCAACCGCCTTAACCACTCGGCCATCCTGGTCCATATAGCAACGATTTGTCCATGTGAGTCACATTCACATGTTTAACACTAAACTTATACTGACTCCTGAACCTAAACCTACCCTTACCTTCAACACCAAACCTACACCTATGCCAGAGCGGGGTCAGTGGATGCTGATGCTATTGCACAGAGATCAGCAACTTTCTACAGAGTCAATCGCTACAGACCTCCAAACTTCATGTGGCCTTCAGATTAGCTCAAGAACAGCGTAGAAAGCTTCATGGAGTGGGTTTCCATGGCCAAACAACTGCATCCAAGCCTTACATCACCAACTGCAATGCAAAGCATCAAATGCAGTGTTGTAAAGCGCTGCTATTGGACTCGAGAGCAGTGGAGACGTGTTCTCTGGAACGATGAATCACACTTCTCCGTCTGGCAATCCGATAGAAGAGACCGACTTTGGCGGTTGTCAGGAGAACGATACTTGTCTGACGGCATTGTGCCAAGTGTAAAGTTTGGTGGAGGGGGGATTATGGTGTGGTGTTGTTTTTCAGGAGTTGAGCCTGGCCCCTTAGTTCCAGTGAAAGGAACTCTTATTGCTTCAGCACCAAGAGATTTTGGAAAACTTCAGTTTGGGGATGGCTCCTTCCTGTTCCAACATGACTGCGCACCAGTGCACAAAGCAAGGTCCATAAAGACGTGGATGAGCGAGTTTGGTGTGGAAGATCTTGACTGGCCTGCACAGAGTCCTGACCTCAACCTGATAGAACACCTTTGGGATGAATTAGAGAGAATAGACACAACAGCACATTTGTAGGCGAAGAATAAAAAGCAGACTCACATGGAGGAAAATGTTCAGAAGTGCAAGGTAGATGAACAGTTTTAAAGAGCAAGCAGTATTTAAGGCAGTTAATACACAATCTCTATTTGTGCACACACAGTGGGTCATTTTGGCTAAACATCCACCAACACATCCTTTTACTTGTCAAAGCAGAGGTTTACCAGGAGTGGGGCTCGAACCCACGTGGACAATCGTACATTCGATCTTAAGTCCAACGCCTTAACCACTCAGCCATCCTGGTCCACGTAGCAGAGATTTGTCCATGTGAGTCACATTCACATGTTTAACACTAAACTTATACTGACTCCTGAACCTAAACCTACCCTTAACTTCAACACCAAACCTACACCTATGCCAGAGCGGGGTCAGTGGATGCTGATGCTATTGCACAGAGATCAGCAACTTTCTACAGAGTCAATCGCTACAGACCTCCAAACTTCATGTGGCCTTCAGATTAGCTCAAGAACAGCGTAGAAAGCTTCATGGAGTGGGTTTCCATGACCAAACAACTGCATATATGCCTTACATCACCAAGTGCAATGCAAAGCATCAAATGCAGTGGTGTAAAGCGCTGCTATTGGACTCTAGAGCAGTGGAGACGTGTTCTCTGGAATGATGAATCACACTTCTCCGTCTGGCAATCCGATAGAAGAGACTGAATTTGGCGGTTGTCAGGAGAACGATACTTGTCTGACTGCATTATGCCAAGTGTAAAGTTTGGTGGAGGGGGGATTATGGTGTGGTGTTGTTTTTCAGGAGTTGAGCCTGGCCCCTTAGTTCCAGTGAAAGGAACTCTTATTGCTTCAGCACCAAGAGATTTTGGACAACTACAGTTTGGGGATGGCTCCTTTCTGTTCCAACATGACTGCGCACGAGTGCACAAAGCAAGGTCCATAAAGACGTGGATGAGCGAGATTGGTGTGGAAGAACTTGACTGGCCTGCACAGAGTCCTGACCTCAACCTGATAGAACACCTGTGGGATGAATTAGAGAGAGTAGACACAACAGCACATTTGTAGGTGAAGAATAAAAAGCAGTCTCACATGGAGGAAAAAGTTCAGAAGTGCAAGGTAGATGAACAGTTTTAAACAGCGAGCAGTAACACAATCTCTATTTGTGCACACACAGTGGGTCGTTTTGGCTAAACATCCACCAACACATCCTGTTACTTGTCAAAGCAGACGTTTACCAGGAGTGGGGCTCGAACTCACGTGGACATTCGTCCATTGGATCTTAAGTCAACCGCCTTAACCACTCGGCCATCCTGGTCCATATAGCAGAGATTTGTCCATGTGAGTCACATTCACATGTTTAACACTAAACTTATACTGACTCCTGAACCTAAACCTACCCTTACCTTCAACACCAAACCTACACCTATGCCAGAGCGGGGTCAGTGGATGCTGATGCTATTGCACAGAGATCAGCAACTTTCTACAGAGTCAATCGCTACAGACCTCCAAACTTCATGTGGCCTTCAGATTAGCTCAAGAACAGCGTAGAAAGCTTCATGGAGTGGGTTTCCATGGCCAAACAACTGCATCCAAGCCTTACATCACCAACTGCAATGCAAAGCATCAAATTGGACTCTAGAGCAGTGGAGACGTGTTCTCTGGAACGATGAATCACACTTCTCCGTCTGGCAATCCGATAGAAGAGACCGACTTTGGCGGTTGTCAGGAGAACGATACTTGACTGACTGCATTGTGCCAAGTGTAAAGTTTGGTGGAGGGGGGATTATGGTGTGGTGTTGTTTTTCAGGAGTTGGCCCCTTGGCCCCTTCGTTACAGTGAAAAGAACTCTTAATGCTTCAGCACCAAGAGATTTTGGAGATGGCCAACCTCAACCTGATAGAACACCTTTGAGATAAATTAGAGCAGAGTCCTCTCTGCCAAGCCTTCTTGTACAACATCATTGTCTGACTTCAGAAATGAGCTTCTGGACGAATTGTGAAAAATTCCAATAAACACACTCCTAAGCATTGTGGAAAGCCATCCCAGAAGAGCTGAAGCTGTTATAGCTGTAAATGGTGGGCCAACATCATATTAAACCCTATAGATTAAGAATGGGATTTCACTCAAGTTCATATGCATGTGAAAGCAGATGAGCAAATACTTTTGGAAATATAGTGTATCATAACATAACTTCGTACTCCTTGGCCATTTTATGACAATTCACAGCAATTCTTGGATCTGATAAGTCTTATAAGATGATGGTCTCTACAATTAGGACTGTTTACTACCAGTTATCAGCACAACATTTGAATTGATCACACCCTTTGACCAAATGTGAACATCTACATTTGTAAAAGTGCAACAAGCATTTTATTCCATTCTGAAGATGCAACATTTGTTATCGTGAGCTTGGTACATCCCTGTCGAAAGCACATACATTAGGCGCTGTCCAAGATAGGGATCTGAACCCACACAGACATTTGACCATTGGAGTAAGAAACCTTAACCACTTTGCTATCCCAGCGTCATAGTAATCGTTCTTGGTGAGAGAACATCCATTCAGACAAGACATCCACGTTAAAGTTGCAATGGCCAGCCATGTGCTGTACGTCAAGGGCTCCATCATTGATGTCCTTGTAGTGACAGGATCAGCTGACATCACCAACCACTGGCATGGGGGACAGGCAATGTCCTCTGATGTGTTCAGAGGGCTGGGGATGTCCCTTCTTCGGCTTTGGCCTACATCTTCAGGCAAATGATGGACATATAAGAGCTCTGAAGGCTGGAGTCCAGCCTGATTTCTCTGTCATACCAACTAAACCTGGTAATGACTTGAGATGTGTTTGAGCTGGAATTTCACCAAACTCTGTATGAACCTGTCCCTCCTGGACTGGAGTTTCCCACCACTGACATACAGGGACAATTCAAGGGCCTTCGGCCCCTCTGGTTTTTATTTTAGCCCCGGTTTTTTTTTTTCATTTCACTCTTTTAAAAATAAAAAGCAGTGAATAAAAAAAAGAACATAATTAAATGACTTCTAAATAACCCCTGCAGAACAGGCCTATAAACTAAGTTTGTAGGCTAAGATTAAAAAGCATATGAATCTCATATGGGTGGAAATATTCAGAAGTGCAAGACAGAACACTGGAGTTTCCCACCCCTCAAACACAGGGACAATTCAAAGGGTTTCAGCCCCTCTGGTTTTTACTTCAGTTCCTGAAATTGTTTTCCTGTTCACTCTTTTACAAATAAATGAATTTCTCCAGATTTTTAAATTAGTAAATTGGTTAGTCATAAGGCTATGGAATGTATTACCGTTAGAAATCACAAACACAACTTTTTGTTCAATTTTTTTTTAACATAAAAGCGAAACACTGGCTAAAGCAGAGAACCTATGAACATTTTACACGTTTTAGTTGATACATGGACATAAAAATACATTGACAGTAGGAATAAAACTCACCTCAAGTTTATGGTTGTAGATTTTTCAGGGTGTCTCGTTCTGTTCAAATCAGGCAAGAAGTTATTGATTAATTCAAACCTCTCATGCTTCAGGTAGTACACATATAGAAAAATGTGCACAACTTGAAGGCCCTTTTGCGTTCAGCTGTGACAGCTTTTCTCATTTTTGAGTGGCTGATCCCCTCTAAGAGTCCTAAAACTGCTCCTGATACATCTCCATGGCATAGAACCAGAGCTCTTGCCAGGAGTGGGGTTCAACTCAGCAGGCCAATTTGTCTATTGAGCTTTATGGCCATTGGCTTAATCCCTCAGCTATCTGGCTCCTGTTACCCAAAATGATCTTAGTAGACTGAAAACATTTGACTGGTGAAGTTATTTACTACCTTATTTCTGCTTATAAAACAATATTCTCTTAGAAGATCGGTGGGGAAACATTTTGTGAACAGTCATATTGAAACTGTGGCTTAATGTGTAGAATCTTAGTACTGGAACACTGCCTGGTTATTTTCCCTAGCAATGACCACTTGCTCTTAGAAAAAAAGGTATGACACTGTCACTGGGGCAGTATCCTTCTTGTCACTGGGGTGGTACCCTCAGGGGTACATCCCATTACCTTTAGACAGGGAACATAACTGAACCATAATCCACTGAAATAATATTTTCTAAGTTGTACTGACTCCACACACCCTGTCTTGCCTCCAGGCTTTGTATTAAATGATTCTGTTTTTAACACTTAGTTTATAAAAAGATACAAACATCTACTTTTCCACTAGGAGAAACATATTTAAGGTACATAATTTGACCTTAAAACTGCTCTTGCAGGGAACATTTACATAATTTGTACCTTGATGAACGAATCATGTACCTGCATGGTACCTTTATTTCTAACAGTGTATGATGCTTAGCATTAATGAGTGATTGCACGTTTAAACATAGTAATCTGTTTGAACTGTATTGATTGGTTAAGATGCCTGTATTGCCCATGTCATACTTTCCATAACATGTCCATATTTATATACAATAAAAGTAAACAAACATACCACATCTCTTGGTCCATTACTTCAGTTTTCATTTGCCAGTGTGCACGTGTAGGACCCTCAAACTGGAATCTTACCAAGCTGCAGTCATCTCTAAATTACTGCAATCACAAGCTTCCGACTGTTCTAAATGAGTTCCAATTATCTGTCAGAAAGTGCAGCTAAGGTTGGAACAGAATCAGAATGGCAAAGAGTTGTTACTTGTTCCATCTAATGCCTGCAAATGAATACCCATGTGGAAATCTGACACTTGCCTGGTCAGTGGTGTAGCAGATACCTACAGGATAAAGATTTGGATTTACAAAAGATGCAGAAAAGGAAATCTGATTAATAATATTATAATATCACTGTAGGTCATCCCATCAGTTGCATTTTGTTTGTTATAAAAAGTCTGGCTAACATGAAGCCACATTTACTACAGAGATGTTTAGACCAGAGGTCACCCAGCCCCCTCCTGGAGATCATACTTTCCTGCACATTTCGCCTCCAACCCAAAACTAACGGCTGATTTATGTTTCTTTGTCGAATCAATGCAGAGTCTACACTGTAGCCAGCACAAATGGCCTATGCTGTTGTAAGCATTTATGCTTGTGCAATAGACTGGCTGTGTCGCTCTGCAAGTACACTACCAAAACATTAGGCAAACGTACTTGTGCTTCAAGTTCTAACACTTTTTTGTACAATCTGTAACGCTCTCAACTGGATTTAAATATATTGGTGAAAGAGGAAATGCGAGGTTAACAGGCGGCCCAATCACAGTTGTGATTTGTTTCACTGCAATGAGTAGTTGCGTTTTTGGGGAGGTGCGTATCAGGCCATGGAGCAGAGTACAGCATATAGTACATGGCACCTACAGCGTACCTACAACGTAGATTTAATACAAAAGCATAAATTGGCCTTAACACTTCATTCAGCTAATCAAGGAGTTCTGAAGGCGGTAATTAGATTAGGACTGAAGCTAAAGCTAAAGAAAGTTGCATCTCCAGGAGCAGAGTTGGTGAGCACTGATTTAGACATGTAGACACATGAAATGCAAATTTCTCATCTGTGAGTTTACAAAGTCAGGAATCACCATCATCATCTCAAATACATGAACCATATCAGCAAAAGGGGCTTGCTGAGCTGCCCTCAGCAGGAGCAAGGTACAAACCCACATGGTCATTTGATTGTTGGATCTTAAGTCCTAGCTTTTTCTCTTCATTCAGGGGTCAGGGCTTGCATTGTGCACTTTTCTTCAGCTTCAGTACAGATGAGCCTCCAGTACAGGTAACAGAACTCATAACCTCTATTCCTGGCCTGAAACTGAGGCTCTCCTAACTGAAACAGATTTTAAACAATGGCAATAATATGTAAAGCATTATTATATTCACCAGGAGGGTATTTGCACAGTCTCAGCCTAAAGGTACTAAAACGGCTGCTAAAATGGTTCTTAAAACCTCTGGCCCACAACTGCCAGGGGGTAGTTGTGGGCTGGAGGCTTTGGAACCAGCTTTATGGCCAGAAGATCACTGGTCACTGGTTCGTTCCCCTTGGTTGACAGACTAATGCGCCCTTGAGCAAGGCACCTAACCCCCAACTGCTCCCCGGGTGCTGTGTATAGGGCTGCCTACCACTCAAGTGTGATCACTGCCAACTAGTGTGCATGTATGTGGGTGTTTCACTGCACGGACGGGTTAAATGTAGAGGTCTAATTCCTAATGCAGATCACTTCATAGAACTGGCCTGAAACACACCCACATATTCACTCACATTAAGCAGATTAAACTCTCCACAAGGGGGCTTCCTTATAAATTAAATAGCTTTTGATCCTTTATAAGAGTAGTGCATCACATCAGTGACACTGTGTCCTCATTCAACTTTAAAAAAAGCTCTTTATGCATGCACATTTCATCTTCAAAGAAAGGTTCTTTAAAGAACCAAGAGTGGTTCTTGTAGGATATCACTGTATTTTCTAAGATTTATAGCATAAAAGTCATTAACTTGCTTTTTCCCCTTGTATTTCTATACCAAACTCTTTATTAGGCTCTGAGCTTTTGCCAGGCTGCATGACAGTATAACAAAATACTGAATATGAATCTGATTAAAATGTATGGTTTGTTTCTTCTACATGAAAAAAAAATCCTTGCCAGAAGACATTTAGACATTTCACTGAGAAGGTCACTACAGAAACATGCAGTGTCAATGAATACGTCACATACAGCATCTCACTGTGTTACCCAGAGGCAATTTTCTCTGAGTAAACTTCACATTGGTTGCTTAGCTTCAAGGGCCCACGTCATGGAAAACTGAATTTTCATTGCTTTTTTGGAAGAGTTTGATATAGTATGTAAACATTGCTGAAGTTTATAAATATACTGTTCATTCCTCAATCCACACAGCCCTTGAGAAAAAAGTCAACGACGCCAGCACAAGTGTATTGTATACCCAAAAACCCAGGTTTGAAAAAATGCTGGACGAAGTGGTTGTGGCTGGTCTGTGTTTACACTGTGCTCCTATTTTATTTACAGCAGCCTACACATTGAAATTATAAGGAGTGTTACCACCTAGACTGGTTTTTGAATGAGGTACAACACAAGGCAGCAAATCAGAACAGAGTTCATCTCAGTTTTAATGGAACAGTAAACAACTTGCTTAATTCTACGGAATAAAGAGAGTTCCAAAAATGGTCACGTTAAAATTAATTAGGAATGTTTTTGGTACATAAACCCTCACAATAATACATGGGCCCTTTATGCTCCCTCTAAGCTGTACAAAGGAAGGTAAAAATAACTCTGTAAAGGCTTTGCAGGCTCGACTTGAGAAAAAAAAAACTGATATATTTTCTCAGCACTTCAGGTGCAAGACATCAGTCAAAATCCTTTTAAATGTTTATTAAAAATGTGCCAGTGAAGGAAGTAGTCTACATTTTGTTTTTCAGTTTGTACATAACTCACTAAGAGATTGAGACTGGCAGACAAGGTGCTGGGCTTAGATCTTTCAAACTCTGGAAGCTCTAATAGATCACAGTGTCGAGGCACTGATAACAATGATTGTCTGAAGGCTGATGAAAATGAAAAGGATAAAATGGAAATGATAGAATAAAAGCATATGACTTATCTGTAAAATGTTTTACGTCCCCAATATAGTGTATAAAACCAGAAATATCGAGTACAGAAGCAGGGCTGGCACCAGGGCAAAATCAAAAAGGTGGTCAGTGAAACAAGCCTGGCAGTTACCCAAGTAAAACTGCACAATCTGATTGATCCTGCAGTCAGTCAGTGTTCCAGTGGACTGATTCAGCAGTATTATATAGAGAAAAGCCAGGGAAGACTTTTTACACATTTTTGCAGGAAAGTAGATGTCCAGTAGAAGGGTTGAGAGACAACTGGCCTAGCCCTACACCACAAGCATAATGCTGTTGTCAGAACAAAGACTCGTATCCCCAAAATGGTAAATTTACAGGAGAAGGAAAAAACATACTTCACTTGTCATGTAAGTCAATGGAACCAGATGTTTTTCCAAGTAATTTTAGGCCATTTGTCCATTCATCATGACATTTATACAGAATGTAAAGAGCAACAAGTATTTTCAAATTATGTCAAAAACTGAAAAACGCCAAAAATGGAGATACGAGGCTTTGTTCCGACAACAGCGATAACGATAACAAAACACAACAAAGAACATAAGACCTCTTTTGTTCCTCAGAACAAAAACTACACAAACACACACACATTTTCTAAGCCGGTTCTCCCTCAGGGTCGCGGGAACAAAAACTACGTACTTAATAACCTACATAAGAATACGATTTTGTTTAAAAGCCAGCTTAGCAGAGGTGTAATATAAGATACATTGGTACAATAAAATAGTTCCTTGTTGGGATTCAAATACTACTAGTTTAAGAGTTTAGATATTCGTATTGAGAAAATGGTTCAAATGCCCATCTCTAGTAGTATCCCTGACCTCTGACAGTAAAACAGTCATTGATAGAAGTAATTTAGTTATTTCTAACGGCTCAAGTCAACTGAGAAGCAGGACTGTCCTGTTAAGCAAGCAATTCCCATAAGGCCCCCCCAGGATGTATGGAGCTTCTTGGCAGTGTTTTGTAGAAGAACTTTTCATTCTTTCCATCTCAAGGACTTTCGTTGTGGTTGGTTCTAAGTACCCAGAGCCAGCATTAGTTATGAGGCCACTGCGTATCTGCTCATCTTCACAGGGAGACCCCTCAGCATCTGAGCGCGCTAACTTCTGACGGGCTAAACTAGCTCTTATACATTATTGATCTCAGCTTTAGCAATCTCATTAGACTGCTCTAATGAACGAGTGCACTTCTGGGCTAAAGGAGTTGGATTTGACCCCACATTTTACTTCTTTCTCTGACACATTTATTCATAAAGACAACAATGCTCATTATTTATCCCGTGTGGTGGCATGAGGGAATTGAGTAGGGGCTTGTTTTTGTGATTTGAACCAAAATGAAATTATATAGGACACCTTTCAAAATCACAAATGACCTCTCATTAAGAGTTTGCATCCGCTTGCACTGTTTCTCACTGCATTCTGCTATGCCAGATCTCTCTGCTTGCTGGTGGTGGGCGTGTCCATGACATGGAAATGAAGGAGCCATACTGAACAAATCTGGGGCAGTAACAATCTGAGACGCTGTTTGCTGTTGCATAGAGGCTTACAGTAAGACCAAAATAAAGACTTAGGCTTTTTACACACACAATCTAAATCGCTTCTCCTTCAGGGTCGGATGCTGAAGACTATCCCAAATAACCTGGTCGTTTCCCCAGTCCATCACAAATCAGACACATACAACAACACACACACCTACGGGCAATTCAGTGTGTCCAATTGACCCGATTGCACCTCTTTGGGCCCAGAGGAAACCCATGCAAACACAGGGAGAACATGCAGACTCCACAGAGTCAGGACCCTGATCACCTAGCTGGGGAATGGAACCCAGGGCCTAGTGGCTGTAAGGTGACAGCACTACCCACTGTACACCATGCTGCCTTACACGTTTTATGCTTTTACAGTTTTCAGAAAGCATCAGTTGTCCACATTGGTCTTTGCTCAAGGTGACCAGCAAGCTAGCTAACTTAGCAAGTAACCTACATAAACTACACACAAATCATCTCGTGCCTACAAATCTTCACTGTCATCTCTTCCACACAAAAGCAGTTATTTTCATTATTATGGCCGCATCACAGCACATGTTCACTTGCAACTTTGCATCCTTTTCCTTTTAATAGAGAATTCTGACACATTATGTGGTGTATGATGGGTTGTGGTGAAAGTCAACAGCAACTCTTCTCCTCTTCTTTTTTTTTTTTTTTTTTCTTCTCCTCTTCTTTGAATACATGACAGCTTTACATAATGAAGAAACATCTGTTTTCATACAGAACTGTTGACAGCAAAAATTTGAAGGGAAGATATTTGTTTGCATGTAGTTAAAATGGTTTACCAAGTGCAAGTGTAATTTATATCGAGCAGGAAGGCATAGTTTAAATCATTCTAGCTTGTGAGTCTCATTTTAGTCTCATTGTAAGCCTCTGTGTGATGGCAAACAGCATGTCAGATTGTTTACTGCCCCAGACATGCTCAATACGCTTCATTCATTTCCATAACAATGTATGAACGACCACCAGCTGTGAGCAGAGAGATCCTGCACGGTAGAATGTGTCAAGAAAAGGTGCATGTGGAAGAGCAGCATCATGCACAGTGCAATGAAGCAGAGCTCACCTCATTAAAATGAATAGGATGTGGCAGGTGAGGTTACAAGTAGACGTGTACTGTAAAGGCTTAAAACACTCTGAGAGGGAAAAAAAAGCTTATTTCTGGAATTTTGCCCAAATTCATTCCAAAGCTTCCTTAAATTTGCTCTGGAGCTTTGAGGCTAATGTGACTAACAGGTAACAGGATCTTATTCCCCCACCAATTAGCAAACATTCAGGCCCTTCTAGGCTTTCAGAGAAGGTTTTATGATTTCTGTGCAGTCTGTGATGTTTAATTCATTTTTGATCAATATAATCATCATATTGTATTTCAACTCTGCAAGCATTGTAGTAATACTCTTATTTCTCTGTTAAATATTAGTTGTAAATAAAAGAGTTAAATTCTTGCAATGGAAAACTGTCATCTCATTGGCATCTAGTTAGATACAGTCAAGACAGCTTTCCAATTTGTTAGGACTTCAGGAACTGAACAGAGGGCCTAATGTATCAGATTAGCTACTAACGTAAGAGGAATCAACCAACAATGACTTCCAATGGGTGGGACCAATTTTGTGAGAAAAAGGTCATTCTACACTAATAAAAAAGACGGTTCTTCAAGGGTTCTTTAGGAAAAAAATGGTTCCATGTAATACCATATACACTCAAGGATCCCTTTGCATTATTAAGCCATTTTATTTAGTAAGGAACAGCATAAACATTTATTTAAGTGTGTAGACCTTCTGGAAGTTCTGTGTGCATCACTGAATGTGAGTATAGCTGGCAGTGTGCTTCAAATGAAGAAAGAACTAATTGAAATTGAACTAATGCACTGTTGTAAATGTACTTAAACAGAACTGGTACATAAGCTGTTTTTGTGTGGTGGAGTTCTGTTCAGCAAGTAGCACATACTACACCACAGTCTTAAACCACTGTGTCATTGTTGCCAGTAGGATGAAATTTTGCTTGTTTTCTTCTGAAGTGTACTGCCGTTTATGAGTGGCAGCCTGACCGTTGCTTTTCAGCAAGTTGATTAATATGGAAAACAGCTACAGTTCTGTGCCCGGACTCTTTACTGAAAGAGACACTGTAAATCTGCTACATACAAGGTAAAATACGTATATGGTAATGTCCATAAAAAGCTTAAAATAAAATACAAAATGTCTTTTACAAGTCTTAAATATCTCTGTTTAAATAAGCACTATTTAAGGTTTTTTGCTGTTGTTAAAACTGAAAGAACTGTTACTGAGCATTATTGAAAAACCCTGTTTATGTATCGTGTGCCTGCGCTGCTACAAGTCGACCTGTAAAGCCTGAAATAATTCAAAAGTCCGGTGTCAGGATGGATTTTGCACAACTTTTTCAGACCACTTTGTACAACTTTACATGTTAACGTCACACGCACAGACTCATAAAGAAGGATTGGCTTGATGTTTAGGTCTCAAATGCGAATTACACTGATTAAGATACGATGACAGTAATAGATATTTCACTCATAACCTCAGAAGAAACGTCCTGCACCAAGTTTGAACAAGTTCTCTTCGAATAGCCTTTCATCTCACTCACAATCGTCTGATTTATTTGTCCTTAGGGGTCCAAAGAATAACTGATGACACGAAACGTTCCTTTGTACTTTGTGTGCAATTACACATTTCTACCAAAGAGGTCTCTGAATCCCCAAGGCTACATAGTGCTGCTTTAATCTAGAACAGCCAGAAAGTGTTTATATGAATCTCTTTTAGCACAGTGCTAACATATTACTAGAATCCCATAAGAGCGCTTTTGACATTTATGGACCGAACTGAAGGCCTAGCTCTAATACTCACGGTTCTCCACTGACAATTAAAACTGCATGCATAAGGCCTGAAACATACTTTATGCAAAGACACATATCCAAATGTCAGCGCTTGGCCAAACGCACTGCAAACTCTCTTTCCTTCTGTACAAACTCACCACGTGTTCTTATGTTGCTGTGGTGGTTGAAACACTACTCGGTGCTGAAGGGGGTGCTGAAGAGTGCAAATCAGAGAGGGATCTACTGTTATTCCAGCAGCCTCAACGGCTAAACGTGGACAGTAAAGGAGAGTGAGCTGCTTTACCTCTTCTCTTGGACTGGAAATTCAGTAATTAATCATATTTTCATGCCATCTTTGCGTGAGACTCAATTGCTCGTCTGCTATGGCACGCTGGCGGTACACAACCAAGGTCAGGCTTGGCTGTCGTTCTAGCGCCCCTTGCTGTAATGCTCAGAATGCAGCTAGCGCTTGCATTGCATTATAAAATGCGTTGTGACACATTTTAGAACACAACCACGTGTGCTTCCCCATCTGCCTAGCTTGAAGCATCTGCATTCGCATCCTTGCGTGAAGTATGTTTCGGGTCTAAATCATCACACATTTACCTTCTACTCCACATAGCTAAGAACAGTAGTAGCCATCCTGAAGCCAAGCCTAATTGCTCCGACTTGCAGTCTGTTGGAGGTGTATTCTGAAGGATTACATGTAAATCTGTTTTTTTTTTTTTCAGGTTTGGCTCCTGGTAGGCTGCTATTAGATTTCATTCCAGGAACATCATTACTCACCACTGCAAAAGCTTGTAAAGATCAAAGTAAAGTGGAGATATGGGTGCTCCCAGTGGTGGACTTATCTTGGTACTGCAAAGCTTTTGTCACGAACATCAAAGCCTCCCTCAGCCTTCAGTATCATTACAATGTTAAAGCCATTAAACATGACTTTGAGTCCAGTTCAGCCGACTGTAATGCGTTCTCCACGGCTGCTACACCAGGAAAATGTAAGGCCTACCTTGTGATGTTTGAGGTGTTCTTGGTTTTCCGATCTGAGGTCAGTAATGCGGTTTTCTCTTACAATAAAGGGTAAGGCTAGGATTCTGATAAGTGGAGCTGGCTCTATAGTTAACAAAAAAAATATTTGTGTGATTATCCCATGTACTTTTACATCTTGCTATATTTTCTATGTTTTAAGCCTACCTTAAATTGGCCCTGTGCAAAGAAATTAAGTTCAACTGAATTCTCTGAGTTAGCCTGACAAAAAGAAAGTGCAATAAGCAGTTTTTCTATCATTACCATGACATGTATTTCTGCATAAAACACATGGTTAGGGGCTGTGAGGTCAGAATGGCACAAATGACCTCACACATGTAGTGTCAAAGTGATGTAATTACATTGACTGGAATATAACATTACAAGAGCAACAAGCACTTCCCTGTGCTGGGCTTAAATCCTGCTCACTCACATAGAGAATGAGTGACTTAACCACTCAGGTACACACAAAGCACTCATGCACAGCTCAACAGTACCCTAGCCTGTAAAAATGCTTAAAATGCTGTGACTACTTTCATGATGTAGTTATAAATGCATGGACTGTATGATAAAATGTAGAAATCAATGAGGGCTACTGTGACAACAAATCTGCATCGTCAAAAGGAGCTTTTTTTGCTCATTTTGTATTTTTTCACGATTTCAAAACTTGGACTTTACATTGTGTTAAAATGTCATGATAAATGGACCAATAGAAGCCATCCAAAGTGATGTCCAATATGGTCTTGACCTAATAACTTCCATTAAAAGTTAAGAATGTTTTTCTTTCACTTGTAAAGTTACCATTTTCCGACAGCGACGTTATATTTATTCATTTCTGTAGCGCTATATTTAAAATAAATAATACATACATTGCAACTGCAAACACAAACAGAAAGAGCTTTTCAGGGAACCCTCACTCTTTTTAGACTTAAGACTTGGCTTGGCTTTTCAGACAGAAGCTCCTCATGGAACTCACTTTTGCAGGGTACAAATTCTCCATTAGCAGTCAAAGATTTCAATGCTTCATAAGAGCAGTGCTTCACATCTGTCACGTTCTCTCTGGTAGGCTATACAGTACACAAAAATGTGCTTGCACGTCTGATGTCAGGAGTTATTAGAATTCCATCATTTTTATTTTGTAATTTTGTGGGTTTTTTTGCTATTGGCTTAAAAGAGGTTACATTCATCTTTACACACCTTCTGGAGTTGCGGGGGGGTGCTGGAGCCTATCCGTTCGCACCAGTCAGATTCAATTTAATACTAATTGATCGCTTCTCATATTCTCACTGTGATATAATTTTGCACTTCATGTCCAAGTTGTACAGTCCTACCTTAAAGGGCCCATATCACAAAAATATCCTCAGTGTTTTTTTAAGAAAGAGCTTGATGTAGAATATAAACACTGTTACGGTTTCAAAAGAAGTGTTCACACCCAAATCCATACAGCCCATAAATGGAAACTAAGCTACAAAAACAGCCCCTGTTTATTTCATTATTCTTGTGATGTCATGAAATGAACAGCAATGCGTTTACATATACCCACTTATTCAGCCTACAGCAGATTATAAGTATATAAGAATAAGTTACCTATATTTGCTGCATTTTACTCTTACAGCAACACTAGATGCTGGAATATCAGTTCTGGATCACAAACGCCACTCCGGCTCATTCTAAAGGTATTGGACGGAGCTCCATCACTCGAGAGAAGACAGTTCCATTGCTTAGTCCAATGCAGGGGGCTTTATACCCCTCTGTCCAGAACTTAGCATTGGCCTTGGAGATCTTAAGCTACTCCAGAGCCTCCAATTCTGTTGGTAATGCCTTACTATGGAGATTATATTAACTATTGGCTGCATCATTTTATTTATTTGCTTAATTAACATACTTCCATATGTAAAGATATGCAATAGAAGATTAAAATTAGATCCCTACAGGCACACACTTCTCTAAATTGTGAGAGTGGCTTTTAATCCACATAGGGTTTGCCCAAAGGGTTCCAATACCCTCACGAGTCAGCCACAGCTCTATTGATTTGTTAAGTGTTCAGTGACTGAAGAAAAGAGGGGTGCCACAGTGAGATATTGACTTTACTTTCCTTTTTAAGCATATCTAGAGTTCCACCAAACAGCTCCTTATAACCAAACCAGTCTCTAAATGGCCAAATGAGTCAAATCTTTTTAGTGTTTAGTAATATTGTATTGATTTTGGCATTGTGCAAGCAGCACAAATGCGGTAAACTCTAGCAACATAATGAATAATATATATAAAGGGTGAGAAACAATCTGTTGAATTAAGGTAATAATAAGTAGTTTGTCCTCCTTTGCTGCCACAAAAGCCTCTGCTCTTCTAGCAGCACTAGGTGCTGGAACACTAGTTCTGGATCACAAATGCCGCTCCAGCTCAGTCCAAAGGGATCGGATGGAGCACCATCACTCCAGAGCCCACTGCTCAGACCAATGCAAAGGAACCTACCGTCACCCTCTGATGCTTGGCATTGGAACTGGTGATCTTTGGCTCATATGTGGCCTCTCCAGAGCATCCCATTCTATCAGTAATGCTTTTCTATGGAGATTATGTAAGCTATGTGCACTGCTGAACACCTATGTCAGCAATGGGTGCATCTTAAAAGGGGAATGCCACCATTTTTTCCACATAATTCAGAGGTTGATATGTATACGAAGTCAATCACAGTGGTTTGATGTGAAATGCTCTATTAAATAGAAACTTACTGACTTAGATGTCTTTACAATGGTGGTGAGAGGAACCAGGGGTTGCAATGTCTACAATACAAATAGAGCCATTTTATTTACTATCCAAAATGGTACAACATGCTACAACCACTGTCCATTTTATCAGCTCCGCTCACAATACAGGTGCATTTTATAGTTCTACAGTTCTATAGAAGTTCTACAGTCCTATACAATTTTATACTTCTCCATCTGTTCCACTGCATACATTGTAGCCCCATTTTACCCAGTTCCTCAGTGGTCTGGAACCCTATGGGACCATCACAGGGCTGGTATTATTTGGGTGGTGGATCATTCCCACTACTACGAGTGGATCAGGAGTTTTTAAACTCTGTCCACGTACTGTCCACTCTATTAGACACACCTGTTTTATTGGTCCATCTTGTAAATGCAGAGACAGTAGCTCATCTGTTGCTGCACATTTTGTGTTGGTCATCCTCTAAACCTTCATCAGTGGTCACAGGACTCTGCCCACCAGCTACTATTAGCTGGATATCATCACTGACAGTGAGGTGTTTAAAACTCCCAACAGCACTGCTGCATCTGATCCACTCAGACAGGCACAACACAGACTAACACTCCACCACATCAGTGTCAGTATCACCACAGTGCTGAAATGATCCACCACCTAAATAATACCTGCTCTATGGGTGTCCTGACCTTTGAAGAACAGGGTAAAGATAGGAGACAAAGTATGCGTAGACACAGATGGACTGTATTTGTTGAACTACGAAGCGCTCTTAATGCTAAGTGGAGCAGACAAAGTGGACCGAGCGCAGAAACTAGGAGGTGGTTTCAATGCTATGGCTGATGGGATACATCTGGATATCCATCCGTCCATCCATCCATTTTCTAAGCTACTTCTCCCTCAGGGTCACGGGGGGTGCTGGAGCCTATCCCAGTGGTCATCGGGCGGAAGGCAGGATACACCCTGGACAGGTCGCCAGTCCATCACAGGGCAGACAGACAGACACAGACAGTCACTCACACACTCACACCCAGGGGCAATTTAGCATGTCCAATTGGCCTGATATCCAGAAAACATCTGGATATCAAATCAAGTAAATTCAATGCACTGCTTTAAAAGAATTTCACCCACTTTCATGCTTGACAGGCAGACACAAACACTCAAATGTAAACAGGAACAGGCTGTAACTGCCTGTGATGACACTGTTTAGCAGTTTACCACAAGCAGTTACTCTCCACACCGATTTGCTTTAGGATAATAACAACAAAACCTGTCGCACTGTCCCCGTATGACCACAGACAAACGGGCTGGCCACGAACCTTCGTGTTCGCCAGCACCTCGCTCGAATATTCCGCTCCACCTTAAATAGTGCAGCAGTACCGTTCTGGTGCCTAGAGGACTATGGAACGCCCGCGCCATTTAAGGTGGAGCGGACAATTGGGATGAGAAGCTGGCGAAAAAGAGGCTAACTTGGCTAACATCGCCTGTATACGCCTGCACGCAGACGCGTCCGAGCCCCCACACGCGCGCGCGAGCCGCATCATCACCGCTGTGACACTCTTCAGCTTTGAGTTGGGATTCGCTCGTGAAGATGCTCCGAGGGTCCGCGTGCGCAAAGCCGTCCGCGCGAGCGTCCGCGCTCCTCGTTCTGGCTGGATGTGCCGCCTCAGACAGCGCGGCGCGCGCTCAGAGCAGATTTCACCACACAGCGGAGTTTTATTCGGTCTGAGGGCTCCGGGGAACATGGACGCGCTTTGTCTCTGGATATTTGCTACTTTTTGGAGAGCTGTAAGTTCCTTCTGTAACTTTTGCTTTATTAAAAACGCTTAACGCAAATCTTTCATCTATACGCGCATAGATTGTGTATCTGAGATTAGCTGCAGTTGTCAAGTTTGCACATAAACGAATAGACGACTACCTTTTTGCGCATTGTTTAACTAATAGAAGCAGGTTTTTGATTTGAATTTGCATTTTGAACTGAGAGAACACTTTGTAATATTAGGCTCATAAGATAGGGGGTATATATATATATATATATATATATATAGGCACGTTGGCCTTTATGTGTATACACACACACACACACACACACACACACACACACACACACACACACACACACACACACACACACACACACACACACACACACACACATTCCACTAAATCAGATACACACAATAACTAACCTACCCACAGTGAAAGGTATATAGTATACATAGTATACAGTATAACTTTAAAGCAGAAGGAAAAAAAACATCTTTTATCTTTAATGTAAGTCAATGAAAGTAGACTTTTCTTAGTTCACCCATCATGAAATTTATATAATATAAAAGGGCAAGAGACATGAAAAACAACAAATGCAAGGTTTTCTTTCAACGTAAGTAATATATATATATTGCTGTTGTTGGAACAAATCCTTGTATCTCCATTTTTTTTTTTGATTTTCAGTTTTTAACATAATTTGAAAATGCATGTCGTCCTTTATATGCTGCATAAATTTTATGAAGGATGGACCAAAATAAATGGCCAAAAATGACTTGATAAAAAGTCTGATTCCATTGACTTACATTGAAAGTAATGTAGGTTTTTTCCATCTCCTGTAAAGTTACCATTTTGGAGGTATGAGGTTTTCTTCCGACAACAGCGATATATATATATATATATATATATATATATATATATATATATATATATATATATGTGTGTGTGTGTGTGTGTGTGTGTGTGTGTGTGTGTGTGTGTGTCGCTGTTGTAGAAACGGAATGTTGTATAAACCTTTAAACCTTTTTTTTAACTGAAAGAAACGTCATTTTGAGATTTTGTTGTCACATCATACTTATATGCGCTTTTCTACATGTAGGTTAGATTAAAGGCACTGTATTTGCTTTGCAGTGTAAGTTTTGGTTCCATTAAATGTGTTATTTATGCTTAAGAATAATACTTGACTCTGTTTATCCAAATAGTTGAATATGAAAGTTACTTGAAAACGTTACTGTAACAGCTGCAGGCTTACTGTATGTAGGCTGGCTTAAAGCCATTGTAGTGTCATTTTTGTTAACATTAAATGTGACTCATTTGTTCATTATTCAATATCTTCCTTGTCAGGAACAACTACTATAACCTGTCATGAGTAATAATCAGAAATATTTTGCTGCATTATTTACAAGTTAATATCCTTGATCAAACCACAAACGCTGTAAAATATTGTTCTATGTGTCACTGAATGCCAAAAGCTGGATTCGTAGCTTGGCCTGTGAACTTCCAGACATGACCTATGCCTTTGGTTTAGTGATAGACAGTTAAGTAACACAGTTAAGTACTGCTGCTGCCTCTTTGTTGTCAGTGACTACAGCTTGAAATGAAATATCACCCCTGTTTCATCAATTAATTATGGTGCCAATATCTATATTTTATCTGTGGTGACCTTTTTGGTTGATTTGATCTGCACATGATGAATGGCTGCTGTTTGATGATATTCACATTTCCCTGCTCCAGATATTTTGATGGATTGGATGAATTGAACTGTATTCTTTCTTAATCAGCATCTAGAGAACGACACCCTTGGAACCACCCCTCCCTTTCCTTTTATATTGCTACAGCCTGCTAGTAAATCATGCATAGAATCCAATCACTTGTCTCACTTGAGTCTCTGAAATTTAACACAGTTTAACTGAAATGTATTTATGCAGTGCTTTTTCACAACAGACATATGGGTTGAGACCTCCTAAGCTCAGGGAGACAAGTGTCAGGAAAAGCTCCCCAGTAGCATGACGAAGAAACACGGAGAAGAACCAAGACTCAAAAGGGAAAAACTTCCTAAGAGGATGAGGAAGAACCAGAGTGGGATCAAGACTCACAAGGATAAAACACCCAAAGAAGAGGAAAAACCATTGAGGGGAACCACGACTCAAAAATAAGACTCTATAAGAGCACAACGAAGAAGCACTGAGAGGACTCAAAAGAAAAGGCTCCCTCAGAGCAGAGGTGGATTTAGTGATCCTGGGTCTCTATGCAAAGAGAGGAATGAAGCCCCCTGGATGCACATTTATGCTGTCAGTGGATAGAGATACTTAGACAGCTAGCTAAGTAGACCTAGCAGATATAATTTAGCAGATAAAACTGATCTGCCCAACATAATAGCACAGCACGGAAGCTCTCCGATTTTAGCTGAAGTCTTGAGCGACTTTTTTTCTGATAGATCTGTGGTTTGTTTGCAGTTTGACTTGGCCTTGTATTTGATGTTTCTCCTCTCCAAAATGTAGATCAGGGTGGACCTCCTGAAGGCTTTGCAATTCTAAATTTGAACACTCATTTGCTGTTATTTCTGTGTTTCTCTGCTGCATTTGGATAACTTTTATTTGAACTTCCATCTCAACACTCAGAAAATCACAGTGAAGCACACACACACACACACACACACACACACACACACACACACACACACACACACACACACACACACACACACATTGTCTGAGCCGCTTATCCCTCTGGACCGCAGGGGGAGCTGGAGCCTTTCCCAGCAGTCATTGAATGGAAGGCTCAGCAAAGAACCTCCTCTCCAAAATATAGATCAATGTGCTTCATGCCAGTCTGTCTTCACATAGTTGTGTCATGTAACAACATGGATTAGACAATTATAACTGAGTTATAATTGACACTGACAGCTGGAAATAGCAACAATTTTTATAATGTGTTCATATATTTTAGAACAAATTATTACACATCAACACATACAGTATATCTAATTTGTATTTGGCTCATGGGGGCCCTAGGTGACTGTACATCTTTGCCTAGTGTAGGGTCGGCAACACACGGCTCCAGAGCTGCATATAGTTCTTTTACTGCCCTGTTGTAGGTCCACAGGACAATTTGATTTTAAAACTAAAACTTTGCTTATCTAACAGTTTTAGCAATAAATAGTCTTAAATGCCCGCAACCCTGAGGGAGAAGTGGCTTAGAAAATGCATGGATGGATAGTCTTAAATGCTGGAGTTAATATATAACTGCTAAATCACCCTTTAACCCTGAAGGTTATGGCTGGTCACCATAGCAGCACAGATAACAATCTTGCCTAGCTAGTAGCTAGGCAAAGCGAAAGATTTAAGATGAACATCGATAATTTGCAGATGAATGTACATATTTGCATTTATAATCACTCCAGCTGGCTTCCTGATACGTTTAATCTGCAATGAGAAACTGCCAAACACTAAAAAGCCACCAGCTTCTTGTTTGAATTTTCCCATTCCACCTTAAATGGTGCAGTAAGTATCTTCTGTCACCTCAGGCATCCTTTAAGGCAGAATGGGAGAGCAAGATGCTGTCAAATGAGGAGCTAACTTCAGCCTCTTAAATAATCGAACATTAAAAGACATTTTACAAGAAACTACTCCACTTTGAGGAAAAGCATCCTGATGGAGATGTGAGAAAAGCTGAGCTAAAGCTTAAAGCAGAGCAAAGTAAGTCTGCAGTTTCTGCATTTTTTAGCCTATACTAGTATATTAGCACATACTGAGACATATTTACAGCCAAGATGAGGAAGAACCGCTGAGAGGAACCAAGACTTGAAAGAAAGAACTCCTTAAGAGCATGAAGAAGAAACAGAAAGGAACCAAGACGCAAAAAGAGAAACTCCCTAAGAACATGAGGAACAACCAAGAAAAGGACAAAGACCGAAAAGAAAGAACTCTTTAATAGCACAAGAAAGGAACCATGACTCCAAAGGAAAAACTCTCTAAGAGCATAAGGTGGAAACACTGAAAGGAACCTAGACTCAAAAGAAAAAACCTTATCTAACACTAACCTGAACATCTGATCCAGCCAACCAGGGTCTTCTGAAAAAGTTAATTAGCTGGAGCAGGTGCGGCAGATTGTGGTGAGAACTGGACTCTGCAGGAAGGCAGTTCTCCAGGGTCAGGATTAGGGACCACTGCTCTATTCCAGTAAGGTTAGTTTTGGAACTGAATGTCCAAACCAAGAACTATTTTTAACTTTTATTGTTAAGAGTGACGAAATATGATTAACCATTATAAGGAGGCATTCAGATCAGACAGAGGAGCAATCCATGCAATAAGACATTGATTAATATGAGAAGTCCAGCAAAGGTTATCAGAATCTGACCACCTTTCAGTCAACCGTAGCTCACAGACTTCAGTAGGTCTGTTTCTGTCTTGATTTGATCTTTTGATTGTGCCTTTATAGATGCAGGCCATCCACCCGGACTGTGCCATTATATCCCAGCACATGAGGGCCCAGGAGCTCTGCAATCAGACCAGGTGGAGAGAGAACAGGAACCAGACTGAACCACAAGGTACGCACACCACCTTCTCACTTCACTGCAGATACAATCTCAATCAGCCCTGTGTCTCTAGTACTGTTTGTGCCTAGAACTACATTTTTAGATATAAAATATTAAACATTCATCTTAGTTAAATCCCTGTAGAGAACTCTGTTAATGTAGCATGTTCTTGTCTTCTTGGAAGTGTGGTGTAGAACTGGGCTTGGATCTGCCATGACAGTGAATCTCATCCACCCATCAACTATAGAGATCAAAGTTATAGTTATAGTTTTGTCATGATTATGATTCCAAGAACTGGTTTTTGAGATTATGAGACAGTAATTTGGAGTTGTACAGTTAGTTGAAGTTACATATTTACTGGGAATTGTCCTTTAAACAAAACAAATGTAGTAGATATAGGCCAACACAGTACCACCTTTTATTTCAGAGACTGATACCAATACTGAAAGCTTTAAAGAGATATATTTAACTCTGTTTTTAAGTTTTAACATAATTCCATGTGCTTGCTGAAAGACAACTGTTAATTGAATCTCCATATTGCTGTTGCCAGAAGTTTTTGATGTAATTTGAAAATGCTTGTTGCCCTTTACATTGTGTGTAGATTTCATGATGAATGGACCAAAGGAAATGGACCAAAATAAGTCTGGTTCCTGACTTTAAAATTACATTAAAAGTAAAGTAATTTTTTTTCCTTCTCCTGTAAAATTATGATTTTGGAGATACACGGTTTTCTTCCGACAACAGCAATATAATGTGTTTTACTCTATAATTTACTCAAGAACAGCTCATTTTGTGCTGATTTCAAATGCTAATAACCACTCCTCTCATTGCTTATCACAGTAGAAAGGATGGGGTTAGGGATGTGGTCAGTGTGCTGTGTTGGACAGCTCATCCATGGCTAAGCGCTATATTGAGACCGTATGTGTTTCACTGCTTAAACTTGTTTGTGCTGAAAGAAAAATACAGTCACAAAGTCAAGAGCATGTGCCAGCCAACATACATCAAAATTCAATGCAGAAAATTTTTGTTTACTAGTTTGTTACCATTAAGATGCAAATTTCCTCTAGCGCTAATGGGGTTTTCAATGTTGTGTTAGTATCATGCTAATGGAGGTGATATTTATAGCAACTCTCTAGATAAAACACAGACATCTGAAGCTAATAACCGTCATTCAGGTGACATATTCTGTCTCTGAGTATCACAGGAGACTGTTAGCTTAGCTAAGTGTTACTCTAGTGCAGACAGAATCAAAATTTAATTAGGCCACAGAAACCATCAATATGGCATCAACAAGAAACAGCCCACTGAATCAGTGCTTTTATGCCTCATTCACCAATATCTTAAGTTCTTTCTTATATGTGTTCTTGAGAAAGATCTTAAGAGAAAGTCTGTGTCAGATTCATGATGTCAGAATTTTTTTCAACTTTGTGCTTTTGAGTGTGCATAGATTCAGTTCTTATTTAAAAATAAATACCAAATAAGAAAACATTGGGGAATGTCAGAATCTTTGTGAAATAAAAGTTAACAAATGTCACTAAGCTCTCATTATTTTTTAACAGTTCTTTCTCAGGATGCGATACAGTTTTTCTTAGTTTGGCCTTATTTGTCCTGGTCATTGTACATTTCCAAAAGAGCAATGTCCTGAAAAGAAGATGCGCAGGGTTTTTTTTCAAAAATATTTTGGGTGCTGTAAGGCCTACCAAATTAATCCTTTTGGAAGAGTAGAAGACAATTCTGCAGAGTCACTTAATTAAGGGAAAGTCCACTGATCTTGTGTACAGATTTTCCCAAAATATTAGAGAGATCATCTTG
This sequence comes from Pygocentrus nattereri, assembly GCF_015220715.1. NCBI lineage: Eukaryota > Metazoa > Chordata > Actinopteri > Characiformes > Serrasalmidae > Pygocentrus > Pygocentrus nattereri. The sequence goes on along the minus strand of NC_051229.1, from coordinate 12,625,858 downwards.
AATATAGAACCAGAACGTGTCCATAATAGGACAAAAGGCCAGAATCATATGCGTACATGTGCCAAATACTGTTGAGTTACATAAATGTCAGTAAGGGTCTTGCCTATATTTAAATTTATACAGTCAAAAATGCAACTTTATTAAGCTGATCAGTCATTATTTCACAACAAAAACAGCTACTTGTTATTATTTCAAAGTCATCCCAAAACTAAAATTGACAACACCTGATAGAAAACCAAAAGTATCACCGTCAGATAAACAGCACTTAAAGTTTTCATCTTTGAGAGAGGAGAATATCAAGCTCCACTCTTGCTTTACATCTGAAAAATTATGGAGCAGTCATGGGCTGGAAGTCAGTGAACCAGCCCTGTGACCGGAAGGTTGCCAGTTTGGTCCCCTTGGCTGACAGTCCATGACTGAAGTGCCCTTGAGCAAGGCACCTAACCCCCAATTGCTCCGTGGACAGGGCTTCACTGCCTCCTAGCGTGTGTGTTCACTAGCGTGCATGTATGTGGGTGTCCCACTGCACGGATGGGTTAAATGCAGATGTCTAATTCCACAGTGTGCAAAAACAGTTGGCTAATGGTTCTGAATTGGATTTAAATCCGCAAGTATTGTCCATCCTTCCACTGTGAGAAGGCAACTCAGCACTATGAGTCTGAAAGGATGTGTTTGGAATTACTTGTATTGCGAAAAGCAGAAAATACAACCTACTTCTAAGACTGAACTTTGGAGGTGTGGAAAAATATCCCAGTAGATTTCTTTGAAAAACTGAAAGCCTCCTAAAAAGGATGAACGTTGTTCCAAAAGTGAAGTGTGGACAAAAACTGAATGACTCCTAGAATTTTAAGTTACTCAGTCACTATTTCACACCACAAAAATAGAGTTAAAACAGAAATATCACTTATGACAACAATATATAATTCTAATACTAAGTTAGCTATTTGTTTTTATTGTAAAGTTATTGCAAAACTAGAACTGAGATTTTTTCCTTGCTAGTTAATATCCCAGGCCATATGTCATTATTGTTAAAATGACAAAAAAATCCTGTTTTTCTGCCATTTGATTAAAATGTGAGGGCTTTTGTCTACCTCTAAAACAAGTTCTGAGCTTTGATTAGTTGTGCACCAGTAGGTGGAAAAAATAATATTAACCAATCATGTTTTACCACCACCCCACCACCTATCACCAAGACCCCAAGATCATGGTCATTTTCAATGGCCATTAAGTAAATGAGTGTGGTGTCTGACTTTTGCACAACACTGTTTATGTGCCATTGTAATAGATATGTCATCAAGCAAGGACTTTGCCCCAGTTCACTCTACCCAATTATGTACAGTTAGCTGTGATGAGAGCGTCTTACTCATGCTACTTTAATTGAACATGACAGGATGCTGCTTCTCAGGATGAAGTATGAATTAATTTTAACTGAGTTTTGTGTTCCCAGAGGTAAATATCAGCTTTCAGGTCATTGTTAAAGGAATGTTTTTTAATGCTAGAATACTAAAAGCAACTGCCCATTGACTTCTATTGTAAGTATCTTTTGCATCAAAAGGATTTTCAGTTCATTTCTAAGTAGAAGTACATGTAGAAATGATTGTTCGTTGTCATCAACTGCATGCTACAGATGGATATTAGCTTGCTGGATGTCAGCGTCTTCCTTTAAGCATCCAGGTTTAAATCCAAATGTACATACTGGAAGTTGAAGGTGACAGCAGACAGCATAAAGAACTTCAAATCTGTTTCCGACTACAACGAGACAAAGTACGCGTGACACAGTCAATTCCTCCAATCCTTTCTTTCTTTCATGGTTCCAGACAGAAAAGAGATTGCATTCGAATTTGCATTACATGATGGCATAAATGTCTGTGAAGGCACTCTGTTTGATGCTTGTCTTATTCAAAGGAATAAAGCAGAGTGAATGCTTTTCTGAGGTAAAAGGACAGGCAGCTTGAGAGGAGCCGGTGGGAAATTCTCCCACTGAAAGGGTCTTAACCGTCAGGCCTAATCTCCAAAGTGATTTACAGAGGCATTGTTAATCTGAAATGAGTTGCGGCTCACGCTGATTTCATCTCTCCCAGTAGACTGGCTGGATGAATTAAGGCGCTATGAATAGAAGTGAGTTAGTGGGCGTTGACGTCCGGAGCTAGAGACAGGAGGAATGCTCGCGACTGGGCTAATTGACCCATATGGAGGATGTTAATGGTGTTAGAGGAAGCAGGTAGAGACTCTGGGGGTGTTTTATTAGAACTAGGAGAAAAATGAGGTGTTACTCTGGAGACAGAGAATGTTTGCATATTTAATGTTTCTTGATTAGAACTGTAGAGCCGTGCTATACTCGAGTTGAAATTGCAGACAGTGCTACATAGTAATTCTTCTAAATATCATAAATCCAAATACAACCCCATTTTCAACGAAAACTTGGGATGTAAATAAAAACAAGAATGCAATGATATGCAAATCGTCATTATGATATTGAAAATAGTACAACATATCAAATGATGAAACTGAGAAATTTTTACTGTTTTTTGAAAAATACATGCCCATTTTTTAATTTGATGTCAGCAACACATTTTACAACAGCATGGCTCTGTACTAGAGTCCAGGGGCTAAACTTGCCTGTCTGCAGTCCACTGAAAACATTTGACGCATCATGAAATGAAAAATACGACAAAGGAAGCAAGAATGTGGAAACGTTTCACTCCAATCCCAACTTTTTTGAAATGTGTTACTGGCATCAAACTCAAAATTGGCTTTTTCTTCTCCCAAAAAATCATAAAATATCTCAGGTTTAATATTTGAATATGTTGTCTTTGTGCTATTCTCAATGAAATATAGGGTTTAAATGATTTGAATGCCATTCTGTTTTCCATTTTACAGTGTCCCAACTTTTTGGAAACATAGCTGTATATTGTGAAATCTTAATTGAAATTTTGGTCTCAAAGCCTGGTACAAATCTTGAATCTCACAAAGTGTTACCTTAGTCTGCTTTGTGGCTATATATGGGTGTAGCATCAATATTAACCTGAAAGACCTTGTGAAGGTGCCTTTAGCTTGGTGCCTTTTTTGCTTAGTAACTCAGCCATCTGTGTAGCTCATCATAACATGCCAATTGGTCTATCTAAAAACACTGCCAGAAAAATGTCTCCCTTAGGCAGACTTGACCCTGTTTTAACTGCAGGCTTTACAAATGACATGATTTCCCATCAGCAGGGACAGAGATGCACTTGTGCACTGCACATTGCCCACTGGCCACTAAAAGCACTCAATACACTGTAATGTGGAGGCTTGTTTTCAAAGCTCTGAACATTTTCTTATGTTTTCTTTATTAGGAAGGTCTATTCATGTGTCATATAGCATTTAAGGTACTTTTCTTGAAATATCAATTATTTTTGGGAAGTTTGGTAGTGTCATACAGCCTAAAACCCTAATTCAGCTTTAACCCTTAGGACCCTAGCACTATTAGGTGTGTTTTTTTCCACATTTTTGTCAGTTCCTTTTTAGTTGTTGTAACTAAAGTAATTATATGAGACAGCCACATGCTATATGTTGTTGTAGTTTTTTTTTCAGAAGACATGTGGCTTTTCAAATATGTGATCACCTGAGTTGTAAATGTCCACAGAAGTTTGATACTTTTATGAAACTGGACATGTTTTGATTTTACTAAGGACCTGTTTTTTTGTTTTTTTTTGTCTATATCAATTCAGAAAATCAATTCACAGCTTAGATGTCTATTAGAAATTTTTATAATAAAGTGAAGAGACATTTAAAAGTGGATAATACTGACTCATCTAATCGAATATTTGATTTGAAAAACCATGTAAATATTTTAGAAGCCCTAGAAGTAAATAGTGGAAATAAAGTGAAATGCCGAGTTTATGAGCTCAGAAATAGATTTTTTTCTTGAAGAATAAAACATAAACTTTGAAGAACAGTCTATTTTTACTGTTTTTCCACAATGGATTACTCACAGATGCTTCATCGGACCATGATGGCAGCACTATTTTTAGAAACAGTAGATTCCGCTTTTTCTAAGGATACACATAGTAAACTACTGCATTAAACCATTCCTTAGAAAGGTAAACTCCTCATAAAGCTGAGAAGACAAGGTGGTAAAATACCTACACTTTGGAAATCATGCATTATGTCTGCACCAAGCTCCTTAAATGAGCCCTTTGCGGTTAGGAGTGCGGTTTGAACCCATGTGGGCCTCTGCCCGTTGGATCTTAAGTCCAACTCGGTCATTCTGGTCAACAAGATGTCTTCTCTCATAGATCTTTTGATGCTTTTGCTCCATTTCCAAAACTGACCATCCAAAATAAACGAGGCGCCTCTAAATTTCCAATCTAGGTCGTCCTTAAGAAAACTTCAGGCTCAATGTCCTCAAAGCAGAAGCTTTTTTTTTGGATTTTCCCTTTAGGGGAAATAGCTTCCCTTAGCTTCTATCTATCTTTTATTCATTTATGTATATACTTCTGATCTGCTCACCAGCTACCTGCTGTATATCACATTACTCAGTGTATACCAATTAATAAACAGGAGCACACTGTCCTTCAAGCAAAAGCCCCAAAATAAGTGACCATCTGATGAATGTTCAGTGACATCACTAACTAATTGACATACGCTGAAGCCATGATCAGCCAATGTCAAGTTTATTTTGGTTCGTGTCCCAGTCTCTTGGGCCTTCAGGCGAGTGTATGAAATATTTTACACCAGACTGGACAAACAGGGGGAAGGAGCGACTGAAGCTTGGCCAGGACTGCTTTTCATAGACAACTGCACACAAAGTGGGTACATACAGAAATGTTTTCAATTATTTTCATTAAGACTGAAAAGGGAAGAAAACACTTCACCTATGGGATTTATATTGGGCTAGCAAAAAAAGAATCAATGTTCATAGCATCACTATCCTGTAACAAAGTGTTACAGATTCACCACAGCATTTTCAGATATGCAGAGTAGCTCTGGTTTCACAAGGTCCCACTGCACTTTCACAATGTGATTCTGTGCTATGTTTGGTGATTGAATGGCTATTTTAACGATAGGCAGACTCATTGATATCAGTATAGTTGACAAAGCCATAGAACAGGTTAACAGATCCAATGTGTATGGATGGTCACAAAACAAGTTTCTCTGAGGATGTCCCCCAAGGTTCCATTTTAGGTCCTGTATTATTTTCTATTATTATAACTAATATTGTGTACAACATGCGTACAGCTCAAGTGCATCTTTATACAGATTGTACAACAGTCTACTCAGTTGATGATGCTCTTGATGAGCTACACATTGTCTTTCAACAGGTGCGGCCTTACTGTATGGTCTAAAGTTGATTATAAATGCTGAGTCAAACTAAATTCATGATCCTTTCCAGAACTCATTCCTAGATCTCAGATTCTGTTAGCATTCATACCTTAAAGGGATATTGAGTGTCATCGTACAAGTACTTGAGTATTTGGATGGATGATAGGCTTTCTTTTTCTTGGCAAGGTCTCCTTTGAAAAGGAGATATTAATCTCAAGGGACTTCATAGTTAAATAAATAAAAAATAATTTATTATTTTTTAAAATTATACTTCACGGGCATGACAGATAATAAGGAAGGAAATTTCTTCACAGTGTCCGCAAAAATGACCATGGGGACTTGGGAGCACCGTAAGGGGGGGTGCAGGTGTTAGGACAATCATCATTAGTATAATATTTTATTTACGATGTACTACTTCTTCTTCTTCTTTCGGCTGCTCCCTTTAGGGGTCGCCACAGCGGATCATCTGCCTCCATCTTGCCTTGTCCACCTTCACTACATCCATAAACCTTCTCTGAGGTCTACCTCTTCTCCTTCTACCCGGCAGCTCCATCTCCAACATTCTTTGCCCAATATATCCACTATTCCTCCTCAACACATGTCCAAACCATCTCAACCTGGCCTCTCTGGCTTTATCTCCAAACTGTTCCACCTTCACTGTCCCTCTGATCTGCTCATTTCTAATCTCTTACGATGTACTACTAATGGTTTCTTTTTCTTTTCGTGTGACAAAAAGTTAATATCCAGAGAGCCTCTGAATCAGAATCAGAAACAGAATACTTTATTGATCCCAGAGGGAAATTGCAGAACCAGCCCTGTCTCCTTATCCCCATACCCCTACCAATGAGGCCTATCTCCCTATCCCCATACCCCTACCAATGAACCAGCACTGTCTCCCCATTCCCATACCCCTACCAATAACCCAGCGCTGTGTCCCCATCACCATACCCCTACTAATGATCCAGCCCTGCCTCCCCACATTTATACCAGCCTTACTCATGTCTGAAAAAGGAGGGAGCAGTATTGTACTGAATGACATGGCACCTTACAAACAATATTTGACAATAGCTTAGTGCTAGCTTGGGTATCAGCTGTAAGCAATAGCCTGAGGCTTCAAAATTAGGTAATGTTAGCATGCTCATCCCTCGATGTACTGAAAGTTGTAAAATAGACACTCACTACCCTAAAATTGCAAGTATGATGCCATATGTTTATATTTTTACTACAAAAAAAACAAAAAAAACAAACACAACACAACCAAGAGTTGTAAAACAATGGAAAAATGATTAGTGTTTGAATTCTTATCATTTAAAAGAATTTAATCATTCTTATGGACTCCCTGCTGCATAGTGTTATATTTTAAAGGCATAGCCTGTGCTGCTGTGATGGAGCCAATATGAAATCTTTTCACAGGGCCCAATATACCTGGCCACACACCTGTGGGGACTCATAACGAGGGCCCGTGAGACCTCCGTTTCAGAGGCAAGGTCAAGCAGTTAACTAGCTAGCTATAGGTTATGTATATAACATTAGTCCTGAGCATTCAAATATTGGACATGATATGTCTACTTATCATTTGATGAAAGCCTGAATTTTCTTAAAATTCATCCCACTAAAAAGTTTACCCACCATTCAGAGAGTGGCCAAGAAGAACAAAGTGGTCTGTTTTCCAGTGGGGCTCTTGTCCTTCAAAATCAAACATGTAGGGCTTAACTAGACTGATCCTGCCTGCTGTATTTATCAATTCTAGCATTGTTGGTAGTGTTTCTCACCAATGTCACTGGTGCCAGGTTGCTTACTTTGCCAGGGAGACGCCACTGTCAGTCTTTATGTGATCTGACATGCCCACACAGTTCTGAGCAAGCAGCAGCTCAGGAATATTTCTTGAATATAACACTGGTAAATACTTTTTCACCATATCTTTGCTTTTAAAACTAAATTTTAAACATTTAAAACCATGTTAGCAGAGGCTTTAATGGCAGAATAAAAATACATCTGTTTTGAGAGTGTGCAGAAAATACAGAATTATATCAGTTGGTTGGAAAAGGAAAAAATGAAAGAGATGATTGATAGAAGAATGAAAACATGAGCCGATGGATGGGGTGTGTACATGCCTGATTGTGTATTTGAAGCAATACTTCAGACTGAGTGTGTTCCAGTTTGTGTTGACTGAGCATACGCCCCCATTCTGGTGTTTTTCAGGCTGCAGGACGGAGTGGGATGAGATACGGTGCTGGCTCAGAGCAGATGTCGGTCAGGTGGTCAACGTGTCCTGCTCTGAAGTCTTTCAGCACTTCTCCAGCAAGCCAGGTCAGCTTTGTTGTTGATAATGCAGTGACCAATGATGAATTATCTGTAGTCATAATAAAAGTGTGGGGATGAGGCCAGACATGCCAACAAAGAATACATTGTTATTTTCTCTGAATTTAAGAGCTCTCACAAAAGAACACAAAGTGTATGGCTTGTAAAAGGAGCGATTTATTTTGAGCTTTTTTCTTCTGTCACATTCATTCGAATCAGACACTAAAACCTACTTTACTTTGGCACATCTTCAGGAAGCCCCCCCGGCAATTCAGAAGCATACTTAAGTGGGTCACAGACCTCTGTAAAATTTCATTTAGAAACATATTATCCTTTCCTTTGATGGTTGAAAATGGTTGTCTGCACATGTTCCTGCCTTCCAATGGTGGGACAGATACTCAGTCTCACTGTCTTGTTAACATAGTAAGAGGTACCGGCTTGAAAAACAGATTTTATGTGACCTAAATTGAAAAACTGGAGGTTGAAATTCCTGGAATCTACCAAAGGAAATGGGAAATGTGCATCAGGGTCGTGTGTCTCCAGGTGTGCCAATGGGTCTGATGTCAAGTGTAAAGGTCACAGCATTTTACAGGTCAGTGGTCTACAGAATGCTGTGAGTGTTTGTTCTATAGAACCCCAGAGGAGCTGAGAGAGAGTTAGCTAGCTCTAAAAATGTTGTGCAGACTTATCCTGCCCTCCTTTTTGCTGGCAGCAGTGGAAGCAGAAGCCGTCTTACCTAGAAGAGAATTGATTTATGGTTGCCTTTCAAGGAACTGCTTGAAGTATGGATGGGACTACTTGCTATTATGGCACTGACCAAAATTAGCCAACTTTTTCATTATTATTATTTTTTTATATCAAAAAATTAAAAACATTATTTTAAAGTAGGGATGCACAGATAGGGGAAATGTAGGATGTTGAAATGTTGAAATGTCTGTCAGTTCTATATATATCTGTCAAATGCTGATGTGATTCTCATATCACTGTGTATCTCTAATTTTAAGTTGCTTTTGACTGGTCCTGGAGTGAGGCTGGTTAACATTAAGCATGCACACATGCATATTCATTGCTTAAAAGGGAGCATACCTCTACTCCCAGGACCATATATGTTCCCAGAGCTGTACATCCCCTTAGCATTTTATATAAAACATCAAACTTTAATATGATTAAAGAGTCATATAACCTACCGTTTACCCGCGCTTGATTGAACTTCTTCACTTTGGCATTCAGAGCACTGGGCAGATTGATGCCTCTGATTCCAGGGGTTTTATGCTGGCCTGAGGCTAGTCTAGCCACACTCAAGTGCATTTCCTACTTTAAAAATCTACTATTCTTGTCTCTTGTATGACCTATGAAAGATGGTTAGGGTCCTGGGGTTATCAGAGGTCATACACGAGAGTTTTTCATAGAAACACACTTGTATTCAGCTAGGCTAGCCTCATTGAGCCAGTTAGCTAGCTGAGCAAACCTTGTAATACAAACCGTTCCATTTTGAGCATAGCATGTTTACACAGGACCTGAGAAACACTGGGCAGTTACTTAGTAATTTCAATGAGCAAATAAAGGACCCTGAGAACATAGGGTCCTGCTGGGCTAAACCATCTAACCAGCTAAACCAGCACCTTTTCAGACCAGTGCAAGACCAGCATAAACCAGCATAGCATGGAATCCATGCTAGTGTAAGCTTCTGTTTTCAACAGCTCTAATGTAAAATAAGAGTGAAAGAACAACTATGTAATTTGAACATGGCCACTTGTGTGACTGCAGTTAATATCATTTCTTGCCAGTGGAATTGCCAGATCTGGAATTAGTGGCAAACTTATGAAAAACTGTAAATTACAAAAGGCTCAGGCTATCAAGAGTTATTATTATGCACCCTTAGAGTCCAATGAAGCAGGCTATAACTGTTACATAGATAACAGACAATGTATTGCAATAAAATTAAATACATTATTCAAATTTTACTCAAGTAACAGTTCTCATATTGAAAATTGGAGCTTTCAAAAGTGCATGGAAAAGCCACAGTACACAACTTTTTTAACTTTCATGTGAGCTGTTTATTAGCACAGAGAATCGTGATTAGCATGCTAATCTTGTGCACTTTCATGGTTGATGTATTATTAACAGCACTTACAGACAGTGGTGTCAAGAGACAATAGATCAAGCCTTCATAATAAATCATTGAGGTTGTTTAGAATAATTAGTCAGTTAATGTCTGCTATATTGCATTGCCTGGTTCTCGGCTACAACCAAGGTATGTTCTTCTTGGTGTCGCAAGTAATGTAGCATATGCTAATTAATGCGCAGCAGTGTTAGAAGCTCAGATCAGTCATATGCATTCATATCTCAATTAGCATATCAGTCTGTTAAAGTTTGGCACTATGTTACTTTGGTAACAGACATTTTTCATGATTTCAAAGTGGAATTATGGAGGTTCAGTCACTGAAGTGATATGTTCATTGCTGTGTTGCCAGATTGCTCTTCATGGATTTGTGCATTTAATGTTAGATGCTCACTGCACTTGCTTAAGCCTCCTCTTCCCGACAGAACCTTTGATGCTTTTTCAAACGGTAATGCTGAATAAGTTGGTGTGATTCCAGACTGAAGTGGATTGCTGGGATCTAAATTTATCTAAACGCCTTAGAAATAATGAAGGGCTTGGATAAAGACACAGTCAGATTATTAATCTGTGATTTTAAGTCAAACAAACATAGAGTGCATTTACAGATTACATATTCAACACAGTAGAGCATATATTCAGCAAGGATTTTCAATCCTTTGTCGTGAAGGCGAGTGGCAAGAGATTAAAGGTACAGTGTGGAACATAAGATATTTCCACAAGGAAATATCTCTAAGATCGCATTATTAAAAAATCGACAAACACGTTTCATCTAGGCTGGTGACATCACAGCATGCCCCCAATTGTGATCCTTTGATAATTATTTTTTTTTTCAAAACCACAAGAGACACGGGATTACACATTCTCTCTAGTCTGGCTGCTTATGTCAGTGTTCTTAAATCCACTGCAATTGCTTAGAGCTTAAAATGAGCAGCTCCCATTGTAGAGCAGGGTTTTTGACCACAAGCCTGCACGGTGGTAAACCTACCTAAAGTCTTAATCACAGAGATCAGGTACTTCTGGGGCTGATCAGAGAGAACAGAATCCTCATTGACTCTCCGTGCACATCTGTCTCACTTCCTGAGCATTGTAGACATGTGAAGCTATTGAATGCTATATAGTATTACCAGCTTTCCACACATTAAATGTCTGTACTCAGGATTTTACAGTAAAAAATTAACGTTGAAAAGATTCAAACCAGCTGTTGCCACGCTATATATATATATATATATATATGATGGCATGCCGTTTAGGAAATTTTTATATATTTATTTTATTATATATATATATATATATATATATATATATATATATATATAATTGAAAACCCTGAATATATGGAATGCAACCTGAGAAACTGGCGGTATCTTGACTTTTGGATATGTGAGATTCCGTACGGATATTGGTAGTGCGTCTCTGTGACTGAGTTAGCATGAAATGTAGTTGCAGTAATCCTGAATAGCGAGTGAATAATTAACACCCCGGCGAACAGATGTACGGGCCAAAATAATACTTAATATTTAATACTCTTCCACCAATTAACTTTATTCACTGTTTCACTATGGAAGAGTGCAGTGAACAATTATCAGGCCAACGGTAATGTGGAAAGAAGCATGCCTTCCGCCAGAGCACTCCACAACGACCCTACCTAAAATATTCTCCCATTCACTTTAAAAAGCCCCAAGGCTATGGCATGGGGCAGGACTAGCTAGCCTATTCATTACAAACGTAGTTGGATGGTACGTTAGGTGATCCCGGGACGCGATCGCTTGTAATGAGGAATTCTCTCAATGTCTCTCCCATTTAAGGTGGAACCCCAACACTATACCCCATCTCTAAAACCCCTGTTTACTTATTACTGCACTCTAGGCTGCTTATGGGCTGCTCCTGTGAGGTGAAAGGCATATCTCAGATATTGCCTTATCTCACATTTCTGTATGGGTAGTACAGTTACAGTACTAATCTTACAATATTAATCTTACAGTTTTTTTGTAGTATGCTCAAGTGTTGGCTAATGCTTAGTTTACCTAAACCAAAAGAACATTATTCTACTCAGAACATAAAAGCCTAGACTTGCATTCGCTGGTTGATATTATTGACTTGAGTCGATTATTTAAGCTAGTAGCACTTTTAATAGTATTTGTACAGATATACTGTTACAGTCACCTAATCTACTACTGATTCAGATGTAACGTCATGTGGGACAGCAGCAAGTTCACAAAGATTTTTTATTGACAGGGAGTTTGAGTAGTGTTGGTCTATGGCAGCCAATTGCCACAAGATTTATTATCTGTATAAAAAAGACAAACGATAGTAATGGCTGTCCATTACATAAATTAAGACTCTACACTCTTCCATTTATATTTTAAAGTACTTTTTAAGTACTGAAGTGAGGGGAGTTCTGGAAGTGAACCATGCCGTTTTGCACAATGTGTTTGTGGACTTCCTCTGAGTGATTTAACACTCTGGACAATGCACTTCTGACTTGTTAACAGCTTAAAGTCTCAAAAAGGCGCACCTAATTCCCTTAGTACTTGGCAGAGTGACAGAAGTAGACACCATGCATGGTACTTAGAGATGATTATCTTGGCACTGTATTATCACTGTCATGAGTTTTTTATATCATTTGAAAACATCAGTGGCCCTTTACATTGTATGAACATTTCTTGATGAACTGACCAACAGAAATGGTCTAAACTGGGAAAAAAAAATCTTATCCTATTATTATAAGTGGATCCTGAGGACCCCAAGCTCTGTTTATGACGTTTTATATGTATCAACCAACAGTCATAATTAATTTTGCTTTCAGTTGTCATGGTAGACATTCAATGAGAGCAACAGTGGCTGTGTGTTCTAACCAATGTGTTCATTTATTATATATTTTTGCAAAATCAAAAGTGAACTAGATTTTTGTGAGTGAGTAAGCAAGTAAACACTTATAAAAGTAAAAGGTTAAAAGTAAGAGGTTAAAAAGCTGATCTATGTCTGACTGACTATATTGATTGGCTGTTGCGTGTGGTTCGTCATTCTAAACCAGTCCAGATTAAAATTACGCTTCTTATGATTTGAAGTCAAAGTGGACATGAAATTGAGGCACGAACCCATGACTCTGTGATTGATACTGCTAAATTTGAAGCCCAAACCCAACTCAAATCTAATCCCTCGCACTAAGCGAGATGGATTATCACAGACAGTTTTACAGTGCTTTGCCTTGTGTTTGAGTCATGAATGTCATGGTAGGATAAACTGGTGTTTTGCACATCTATTATGCATGAGGTATTTATTATCAATATATTTTTGCTGAATTGCTGGTTTTACCTGGCAGGGAACAATATCCACCCTCCTCTGATATACTCTTAGTCCCACTGCACAAAAGAGTACATGAGAGAATGCTTGAGAGTGCATGAAATTTACATAGGCACAATCCTTCAAATGAAAACAAGTCTTCTACATAAACAAATCACTCATTAGGGTTAAGACAGAACCCAAGTCCGACCCATAGCTGATAAAAACTGGCCTGAAGCTTGATATTCTGTGGGCTTGCTTGGGTCAGGTACCAGACCTCTAACTTAAATGGGTGAGGCTAAACTCCTGTAGGCTGAATAGACAGATATATCGCTGCTGTCAGAAGAAAATCCTCATATCTCTAAAAAGGTAACTTTACAGGACAAGGACAGAACAATCTTAACTTTTAGTGAATACACAAAATACAAAATACAGATACAAGCTTTTGTCTTGACAGTGATGTGTAAATCAATTGGATTTTGTGATGTAAATGTATAACAGATGTTTTTGCAGTTTAGTTTCCGCATACACACTGTATGGACTGTATGTTCTGAAACTTTGATGTTTATGTACTCTTTCATGTCAAAAAAGTGAAAGCAATATCCCAGGCTTTTTACATAATCCCAGACTTTTTACATACTAAGGCTTATTATTCAGTAACTAGAGGGACTTCAATGCAAACTAGCTGAGTTATTCATAGGTTATAAAAGTTTGTAATAAAACTTTGGGCCTGCTGAAGGGTACTGTCTATTTAGAGGGTTAAGAACTTTTTTCCTCTCTTCTTTTGGATATAGAGGGTTTTGTTACAATAGTGATGATATAAAACCATGAACTATAGAAATCCACTTAGGGTGATTTTTCCAGGAAAAGTGAGCTGTAACAGATCTACTGAACCTTCCAGGTTACATCTATAGGAACTGCACACCGGCGGGCTGGAGTGACCTGTATCCCCCTTATGAAGAAGCCTGCGAGTTTGGAGATGATGCAGAGCCTGAATCTGAGGTGAGTGGGCTTCTGTTTGAAGTCGTTGTTGTGCCCCATTGACCCTAATGTCTACACTGTCATCTTAGATACTTCCTTCTCTTTGATGGATGAACATGGTGGTCATCACTGTCTCTTTCATCATAAGAAGAGGGAAGACTCTGCAGCAAAGTATGATGTGAGTCAGTGCAGCTAAATCTACGTAAACATGGCCTCAGCAACTGACTGGTTATTTCTGCCCCTTTTCTGTTTTTGCAGACAACCTACTTCTCAACATTCAAGCAAGTATACACAGCAGGATATGCCACATCGCTTATATCTCTCATAACGGCTATTGCGGTCCTCACATCCTTCAGGTATGATTGTCGTTTGGAACGTTATCAACCATTAGTTAAGAGCAGTGTAATTTATGTGACATTCCTATTGGATTTTAAGTACCTATCTCTAAGGCATGACTATATTCATTCCAGGAAGTTCCATTGTACCAGGAATTATATACACATCAACCTCTTTGCCTCCTTCATTCTCCGGGCCAGTGCCGTCTTCATCAAAGACGCTGTTCTGTTCTCTGATGAGTCCCTGGACCACTGTTTCATGTCCACGGTGAGAGAAACAGAGGGAGGGTACTTCATTTGTCTGTAGATCCTCACTTCTTTGAGCCTTTTAGTGTGCCTTGAATACAAAAAGGCTGGTTTAACATAATAAAACTTTAATGCAAATGTACTTGCTTGAAACTAAACTGCACAAGGTAAATCACCCACCATTCATTTGAAACTTGGCTGCATCAATTCCAAGCATCTCAACTTCGTTTAATGCCATGAAGGAGTTGTAGAGGCTGAACACATGTGCGAGTTGCTTTTATTTAAAAAAAGAAACAAACATGTAACAAAATCCAAAAAACAGAACAAAGGTCCATGAAAGAAACAAATCCATAAAGTAACAAAAACAGAAACCAGGGAACAGAAACTAAACAACAGAGAGAAAATGCAAGAAAAAGACTGAACCAGAGATTGGGGTTATAAATACACCAAGGGAAAACAAGGAACACCTGGGAAAAAATGAGAGGGCAGAGCTACAGACTACAGAGAATTGAATACAATTACAAGGGGATAGGACCAAGGAGGAGACCAATCCAAAATAACAACAAAAGCACATGAAAAACATAAACAAAAAGCACATGGCTAAACCATGAAAACTGACAAAAATCAAACAAGATGTTATACAGTCAATCAAAATTTCAGAAGATGGTGTATTAGGCACTTCAAAACAAGACCACCATTGCCAGTTAATGTTAACAGCTGTTAACAGCTGCTTGTACTACTTTTCATTCTTCTAGCCTGCAGCTATTGTGATTTACGTAGCTAAATATTTCTACTTTCTTGATGTCCCCTAATTTTACACAGATTCAGATTCTTCTGCGATCTAAAGAAGGATAATTATTACAGAAGAAGAGACAGAGATGCAATCAGCTTAAACATATTTTGTGCTCCTAGAACAGGATGAGAGAGGTATGAAGAATCCAAACCCTCACTTTACCAGGGGAACCATCCTCTTGTCTGGAGAAGTGAAGTTCATTCATGGCGCAGGCAGGAAAAAAGGCTGGTTCCACTGACTTACATTAAAAGTAAAGTAATTTTTTTCCTTCTCCTGTGAAACCTGCCTTTTTTCCAACTCATTTTGGGTGATTTTTTTAGTCCATTCATTTTGTATTATCAATTGGTGCTTTTCTAGATTTCATAAATCTAACCTAAACCTTCATTAGATTTTCACACAAGTCCTAATAGTAGATAAAGAGAACAAAATTATACAAATGACACAGAAATATTACACTTGGTCATTTATTTATTGAGGAAAATGATCCAATAATACATATCTGTGAGTATCAAAAGTATGTGAACCTTGAGGATTAGAAGATAATTTGATTAAAATTAGAGTCTGGTGTTTTCAATCAATTTGATGGCAACCAGGTATGAGCGACTGCCCTGTTTTATTTAAAGAACAGGGATCTATCACAGTCTGACCTTCACAACACGGTGTGTGCATATATATATATATATATATATATATATATATATATATATATATATATAGAGAGAGAGAGAGAGAGAGAGAGAGAGAGAGAGAGAGAGAGAGAAACACTGACCAACCACTTTATTAAGTACACCTTTGTTGCACTCTGTTACAGACTGTAATCTGTTTCTCTACATACTTTGTTAGCCCTTTCACACTGTTTATTTATGGTCATGCCTCAAGTCTCAGTGCTTCAGTAACACTGATGTGGTGGCCTGTTATACAGCACAGCAGTACTGCTGAAGGGTTTAAGCACTTTGCAAAATCTAATAATGTAATAATTTCACCACAATGTAATAACGGCCACAAATGGAATAAGATTTAACAGTTAACTTGGTCAAAAAGTGTAATAACGTGTCCAGTGATATAATACAGTCTTAACTGTGAATGTAATAAGATTTTTGCTGACAGGGTAATAATTTATAACATTATTAGGAATTTATTACATTTTTTAGGTTGAACATGTAACACCTTATTGCATTACTGAGAAGAACAGGTACCACTGTTAACCCTCTGTTTGTATTCCAGTGAAATTGGAATGATTTACTGTTTTTGTCTATCGTAAATATAATTTCTTTCATTTCATTTTCACAAGATGTTATTACTTTGTCCAGACTAGGCAGGTTACAGTCGTTAACAGGATCATTGTTATAAGAAGTCTTCATAATGGAGGCTCTTTCTGAAAGAAGAATGAACTCTTCCATGACTTTGTCTTGTTGATGATCCCCTCCTTCCAGGCTGTGATGATTCCTGTATAAAGCATAAAAGCACTGTAGGAGATCTTTAGTAACTGGAAAACAAAAATAGTAAATATGGTAAATAAAGGTATTACATTATAAGTTAAAACACTGTATTATATTATTCAGTTTTACAAAATTTTTGACTAAGTTATGTGGAAAGGCAGAGCCCTTTGACCTCTGATGAAGGAATACAGGATGACCAAAAGAAACTTGTGCTACAGCAGAAAAGTTGTTGTCTCTGACTTTACATCTACAAGGTGGACCAACAAAGCAGAAGTGTCTTATAGAGTGGACAGTGAGTGGACAGTGAGTCTTTAAAAAACTCCAGCAGCACTGCTGTATCTGATCCACTTGTACCAGCACATCACACTAACACACCACCACCACATCAGTGTAACTGCAGTGCTGAGAATGACCCACCACCCACATAATACCTGCTTTGTGGTGGTCCTGTGGGGGTCCTGACCATGGATGAATGGAGGCTAACAAAGTGTGCAGAGAAACAGATGGACTTTAGTCTGTAGTTGTAGAACTAAGTGGTTTGTGGAGCTGATAAAAAGTACAAGGAGGTGTACTTCCAAATATTCTGGAGAAATGGTGTATATTCCAAATATTCTGGAGAAATTCCTCAGCATGAACATAAATACAATGACACAGTATAAACTGGAATGATCCCTTTTTGTGTTTTATTTGTCCTACTACTGTAATTTTGATATGTGTGTGCCATGGTGTTTCATTACTGACGTGCCAGTTTAGTGGGACTGTGGAGGGTCAGTGGTGAGCTGTGATGATTAGTGAGATATGAACATGGTTGTATTGAGACTGTAGAACTATTCTGTTTCTGTGCTGAGGCAGAGAGGCGAGGACAGCTCTCTGGAGGGAAATGGGTCATGTTTTTCAACTGACAAGCAGCTACATAGACACGCAGACAGCCTTACAGTAAAACAGTTCACACGGCGCTTCATGTGGGTAATTCTAGAGGAAAATGTGTCAGCCTGTAAAAGGAGGACAAGATTATCATTACACAAACAATACTTAATGTTAGTATTAACAATTATTTTTATTATTATTATTGTATTATATTATATTATTATTATTATTATGTTGTTATTATTATATATTTTGTTGATGTGAAAATAAGTTAATAAATATGAAATTTAATGTAAAATTTCTATGTGCACAGATGGGCAGACAGACAGACATACCAACGGAGAGACAGACAGATGGAAAGAAAGACAGACGGAGAGACAGACACACAGACACACAGATAGATAGATAGATAGATAGATAGATATTCATAGACACAAACACATTGATGGATAGACAGATAAACAGATAGACAGATTGAGAGACAGACAGACAGACAGACAGATAGATAGATAGATAGATAGACAGACAGACAGACACATACATAGACACAGACACATAGATAGATAGATAGATAGATAGATAGATAGATAGATAGATAGATAGATAGATAGATAGATAGATAGATAGATAGATAGATAGATAGATAGAAAAACAGGCAGATTGTCCAAATGAATGAATGACTGTTGTAATCATATTCATGTATTAGGGGAGCTTTGCAAAATCATCCTTAGAGAAAGAATGAGTTCAGATCCTTAATAAGCTCTGTAAACTCCCTCTCTTCCTGATAAGGCTCCTGAGTTAGACGTGTATATAAGCTGACTTAAGTGCTGTAACAGTGTTAATGCGTCTGGATGGCTTTATCTTCATCGTTTCTCTGCATACTGTTCTCTCCAGATGGCGTGTAAGAGCGCTGTAGCTTTCTTCCAGTTCAGCATCCTGGCTAATTACTTCTGGCTGCTGGTGGAGGGCATGTACCTGCAGACACTGCTGGCACTCACCTTCGTCTCCCAGAGGAAGTACTTCTGGTGGTACATCCTGATAGGATGGGGTCAGTGCATCATGGAAATAAGTTTTGAGCTCAGAGCAAAGCCTGCATCTAATTAGCTTCAAAGAGAGCGTTGAAAATGCCCTGGAATGGGATCAAAGATTTTATTTAATGACTGTGTTTCTTTCACAATTCCATTTGTTTTATTTTCATAAATTTTATTATGAGAGCTAAACTGGCAGTAAGCTTCATCTTCTGTGTTTTAGGTGTGCCATCAGTTGTCCTTATCGTTTGGGTTTTGACAAGAAACTTTTACGACAACAGAGGGTAAGCTAACCTTTACCAATCAACAAATAGAGAGAGTTTACATTGTTTAAAAACACCAGCTGCCCTTTGCATTGAGTGAACATTTCATGAAATTTACTTGCACATAATTTTATTCTAAGTAGTTCCTCCATCCAGAACTTGCTCTGATTGGTCTAAAGCTATGAACATTTTGTATAGTATAGCTTGAATAGTGTGGATTAATATCAAACTACTTATTTGAACATTTGTGTCATTTTGATTGTCATTTTAAATTTTTTATTCAGAATTAAATTGAGATTTTCTATAGGTTTGTTAAAAATCAGACCAATCTGATTAAAAAAATGACATTTAATAGGACACATTAAAGCCCCAAGGAACCTAAATTTACATTTTCTTTCTAATTCAGTCACCCCTTTAAGGCTGATACAAAAACGTGACCATATCTGCTGCTTAAACCTCAGTTCTCCATTAATCATGTGATTTCTCAGAGCATTTGTTTGATAAAGAGTGAGATCTATCAAACACTTAAATGAAGTTTTATTTAGTGTCCCAAACTACCCTTTTGAACAAGAACATATGAATAGGATTATAAATCATACACCAGATGCATTTCATTGTTACACTGATTAAAGAAAACAATAACAAACTCTTACTAATGTGCTCTGAATGGGCTCACACACTCACTCAGAAACGATAAAGGAAGCTTCATACAGTGATAGAAAGCAGAGCTTTCATACAGTGATAGACAACACAGTAGCACATGGAAGGCATCAATTCTATAAGCTCATATATTTTTATTATGTGCTTTAACATGGAACCGTCGTAACTCCTCTGGCAGCAGATTTAAGAGGCCAAATTCTTAAAATGGATTGGTTCAGACATTTGGTTAGAAAGGGTTAAGGGTTAAAAACTCACTTTTTAGGCTGTGTTTCGATTGATTTTAAGAATTTCTTCAGATATATGCTAGGCAAGCTCATTAGAGCCATTAGAACCAAATGAAATTAAAACATCAAGACATTAATGGGTTAAAGTAAATTAAAGCTTGAAATGTTTTTCTTTCCTCCACTCTTTAAAGGGGCCTAAAAGGGGTCTTTGGAGTGATTCCTTGGAAGAACCACTAAAGAACATTTTAATGACTGGTTCTTAAAAGAACAATTTTTATAATTGAGAACTTTTTTTAAGGTTAAAGAACCATTATAATGATTTTCCCCCCTAGAACCATATGCATAAATAAAGAATTTAGGAACACCTATTTTTAATGTTTTCTTAATGAGAGGAGCTTTTATTTCGGCATGTGGGAGCTTGCTTTATATGGTTTTCATTATCAGCGTCTGGTCTGATGATATTTTCTTTTTACAGATGTTGGGATGACACTGATAACATTGGCGTCTGGTGGATCATCAAAGGACCGATAACAGCGTCCTTGTTTGTGAGTAAAGATGCAAAGTATCATGTGATTAATCATTTTAATCCTTAGGAGCCAACATTATTGTGGGCGATAACAACAGCATGGGGTAATTCTGTAGGACTGTTAAAACGAGATATTCTGTTGAAAATATAGACTTTTTCTGTGAATATACAGAAACCTTCAATCTATACCATATTTTTGTTTTTAAGTGGAAGATTCATTTATTATAAATTGAATTTGATGAAAGGTTAACGTTACATTTTTGCCTTGTTATCACTTATCAAAACAAATAGAAAAAGTCATGACTTAAATCTGTCAGTGTAAAAAGTAAATTGAGTGTAAGTGTAAAGAATTGTGTAATTACAAATAGTCATGCTGTATTCACTTTCTATCAGGCCAACATCATCATCTTCCTGAACGTGATCCGGATCCTGGTTCAGAAGCTGAAGTCTCCGGGTGTTGGAGGCAATGACACAGGACACTTCATGTGAGTCATAAGAATGATTTAATAGGGGAAGAGAATTATTTTTTGTGCTGAAAAGACACTTAGAATCAAAATCAAAAGTAAAGTACAATATAAACGGCAAAAACAAAGAATTAATTATGAATGAGGCGTATTTGAAACGTTCAAACATTGCAGCAGCAGAAAAAAACTGCACTAGGAGACAGCAGCTTAATAGTCAGCAAGAACAAACTCAGAGCTCATAACAGAAAAACTCTAACTTGTATCTCTTGCTTTATGCACAGGAGCAGCAATGACCAATATAACTATAATATGCTGGTGATTTGTAGTATTTATGCCTTTGGTGTTAATGAGCTACTGTTTATCTAATGCTATTTTGTGTGCCCAGCTACTGTTATGCTTAAAACAAGCTGTGTTTGTTTGCTTCCAATCCTCAAAATCCACATAATATTACTCTCCATATAATTGCTGCAGCAATTTGAACTGTACCTGGGTGTCTGAGGGTCTCAGTGGCTCAGGAGGCTGTGACGCTTATAAAATATTATAAAATACAGTACTGGTAAAACTGGGACAATGATTGGTCAAAATGGAATTGCAAATATGTTGTGTGTGTGTGTGTGTATATATATATATATATATACATACATACATACATACATACATATAGAGTGAGGGCATTTTCATTTTTTCAAAATTATTTTGGTTATTTATTCATAAAATTTTAACATTGCAAGTAAATCCATGATAAACGTAGGCATAACCTAACTAGCCAAATCACCGCACTATCACTGGCTAAACATACACTATATGGCCAAAGGTATGTTGGCACCCTTCATAATTATTGAGTTAAGGTGTTTTAGCCACACCCATTGCCAACATTTGTATAAAATAGAGTGCATAGCCATGTAATCTTCATAGACAAATATTGGCAGTAGAATGGGTTGTACTGAAGAGCTCAGTGGTATTAAATGTGTCACTGTCTTAGGATGTCATCTTTGTCACAGGTCAGTTTGTGAAATTTCTTCCCTGCTAGATCTGCCCCTGTCAACTGTAAGTGCTGTTATTCTGAAATGGAAGCATCAGTTTAGTCTCTAAGCAGCAGACAGTGGGGCTGCTAAGTGCTGAAGTAGTGTATAAAAATTACCTGTACACTCCTTCTGTACAGTCACTACAGAATTGTGCATTGGGAACCTCAACCATCAAATGCATTTCTATAGTCAGGGAGCTCACTAGCCACAATGCCAAGCGTCGGCCAAAGTGGTGTAATGTACACTGCCATTGGACTCTGGAGCAGTGGAAATATGTTCACTGGAGTGACGAACCACACTTCACTATCTGGCAGTATGAGGGACAAATCTGGGTATAGTGGATACCAGGAGAATGCTACACACTGGAGTGCATAGTGCTGACTGTAATGTTTGGTGGAGGAAGGATAATGGTCTGGGACTGTTTTTCAGGTTTTGGGTGTGGCTCATTAGTTTTAATGAAGGGTAATTGTAGCACGGCATGTGCTACCCCGGGCTCAATGAGGACACTGGAGGCAGGATTCACAATTGCAGCAGCCATTATTTATTTCCCAAAACAAACAAACAAAACAAAACCAAACCAACGCTTAGCTGGCCACTTTTCAGTGGCTGACGCTAGCTAGCTAGACTTTTCAGGCCTTCTTTATAGTGAAGCTTTTCAGCTCTGCCTTCCTTAGCTGCAGCTCATCCCTCTCTTATCTGTTCCCTCTCAGCTCTATTTAAAGGCGCTCAAGCTGCCTGCCAGATGAGAATCAGCTGGCTCTCATTAAGGGCAGCCTCCCCGTTATTGCTCAGCCACCTGGGTCGAACTTAGCGGCCTTGCTGCGTAACAAGGGGTTACTTGCTCCTCCCTCTGGTGCCTCCCGTAGCCAGCACCAGCATCGTCCTCCTCCTCCCACTATCACTTTCATGACTCACGTCCGTCAGGGGAGCTCAGGCTCTGCGCTCCGCCCCCTCCACACTCATGGCTTTCTCCCTGGCATTCTTGCCAAGATGCGTGGCCCCACCTTTCTGCTGGCTCTCTCGGCCGTCATCGTTGGGGCCAGGGGGCGATGCCACAGTAATGTTTATGCTACAGCGTACAAAGACCTTCTAGACATACATTTTCAACTTTGTGGCAGCAGTTTGGGGAAGGCCCTTCCCTGTTCTAGCTGTGCCCCTGTGCACAAAGCGAGTTCCCTAAACACATGGTTTGACAAGTTTTTTGTGGAGGAACTTCAGTGGCCTGCTGAGCCCTGACCTCAACCCCACTGAACACCTTTGAGATTAATTTGAAAGTCGATTGTTACTCAGACCTTCTTGTCCAACATCACTGTCTGATCTCACAAATGTTTTTTTGACTGAATGGGCACAAATTCCCACATACACGTTCCAAAATCTTGCAGAAA
The DNA here is from genome assembly GCF_015220715.1 of Pygocentrus nattereri. NCBI lineage: Eukaryota > Metazoa > Chordata > Actinopteri > Characiformes > Serrasalmidae > Pygocentrus > Pygocentrus nattereri. The sequence continues at coordinate 12,602,616 of NC_051229.1, read as the reverse complement.
GCCTTCCCAGATGAGTGGAGACTGTTACAGCTGCAACGAAAGGGCCAATTCCATACTTATGTCCATTGTTTTGAATTGAAATGTCTAACAAGCTCATATAGGTGTGATGGTCAGGTGTCTACATACCTTTGGCCATATCACGTTTATAAACTAAATAAGTGTTAATAAGCAAATTGCTGTTTGATATTAGTAAAGCAATTAGCAAAATAAGTTTTTTTCTGTTTAATCAAAAAGTATCTGTGAAAATCAAACTACTCTGAAAATGTCAAAAGATGGAAAGATGTCCCTAAACATTACCATCAGTATAAATACATTTTGCTCATGTTTATATGTGGTTTTAACATTTCTTACATGAACTACTCTGACAGTTAGGGTCTTTTGGAGGAATTCTGTGCCCTGGCACTGTGACTGTGCTAGAGGCTAATAGCAGATTAGCATGTGTTTGTTTGAGTTAAGGAAGTGACTTGCACATCAAGACCCTCTGGTTGTGTTAAAGTGAAGAATAATGAAAAATAATACAGCAAGATAGTGAGAGAGCACTATCACTTACAGGACATTGTGCTCTCATTTTAACTTTAACTCTCCCCAGTGAAGGAAAGATGAAAGATTAGGGTTGTTAAAATCACATGTGATACATAACGTGTATAGTCCATCCATCCATCCATTATCCGGGGTTCGGGTCGTGGGGGCAGCACCCTAAGCAATGAAGCCCAGACCTCCCTTTCCCTAGCCACTTCCACTAGCTCTCCAGGGGGGATTCCGAGGCGCTCCCAGGCCAGCTGGGCAATATAGTCACGCCAGCAAGTCCTGGGTCTTCCCCGGGGTCTCCTCCCAGGTGGACTTGCCTGTGACACCTCCTGAGGGAGGCGTCCAGGAGGCATCCTAACCAGATGCCCGAACCACCTCAGCTGGCTCCTCTCAACGTGAACAAGCAGCGGCTCTACTCCGAGTCCCTCCCGGATGAGCGAACTTCTCACTCTATCTCTAAGGGAGAGCCCAGACACCCTGCGGAGGAAACTCATTTCGGCCACTTGTATTTGCGATCTTATTCTTTCGGTCATTACCCAAAGCTCATGACCATTGGTGAGGGTGAGAACGTAGATCAACTGGTAAATTGAGAGCCTTGCCTTATGGCTCTGCTTTTTCTTTACCACAACAGTCCGGTAAAGAGCCTGCATCACTGCTGACCCAGCACCAATCCGCCTGTCAATCTCCCGCTCCCTTGTACCATCACTCGTGAACAAGAGCCCGAGATACTTAAACTCCTCTACTTGAGGCAAGAGCCTATCCCCGACCCAGAGAGGGCTCTCTCTTGGCCTGATGTCCCCAATAGGACCACATCATCTGCAAACAGCAGCGATGTGACCCTGAGGTCACCAAACCGGACACCCTCCATCCCCTGACTGCGCCTAGAAATTCTATCCATAAAAATTATGAATAGAAACAGTGACAAAGGGCAGCCCTGATGGAGTCCAACTCTCACTGGGAATGAGTCTGACTTACTGCTATGCAAACCAAACTCCAGCTTTGTTTGTACAGGGCCTGAATGGCTCGTAGCAAAGAGCCATGTACACCATACTCCCGAAGCACCTCCCACAGAATACCCTGGAGAACACAGTCGAATGCCTTCTCCAGATCCACAAAGCACATGTGGACTGGTTGGGCAAACTCCCATGAACCCTCCAGAATCCTAGAGAGGGTGAAGAGTTGGTCCAGTGTTCCACGACCAGGGCGGAACCCGCACTGCTCCTCCTGGATCCGAGGTTCGACTATAAGCCGGACTCTCTTCTCCAGTACCCCTGCATAGACCTTACCAGGGAGGCTGAGGAGTGTGATTCCCCTGTAGTTGGAACACACCCTCTGGTCCCCTTTTTTAAAAAGAGGCACCACCACCCCAGTCTGCCAATCCAGTGGCACCGCCCCCGATGTCCATGCAATGTTGAAAAGGCATGTCAGCCAAGACAGCCCCACAATATCCAGAGCCTTGAGGAACTCAGGGTGGATCTCATCCACCCCTGGAGCCTTGCCACCAAGGAGATTCTTAACTACCTTAGCGACTTCGGCCTCAGTAAGGGACAAGCCTATTCCCATGTCCCAAGACTCTGCCTCCTCACTGGAGAACATGTCGGTGGGATTGGGAAGGTCCTCAAAGTATTCCTTCCACCGCCCAATGACGTCTTCAGTTAAAGTCAGCAGCACACCATCTCCACTATATACAGTGCTAGTGGCACACTGCTTTCCCCTTCTGAGTCACCTGTCGGTTTGCCAGAATCTTTTCGGAGCCGACTTAAAGTCACTTACCAAGGCCTCACCAAACTCCTCCCACACACAGTTTTTTGCCTTGGCGACGACTGAAGCCGCAGATCGCTTGGCCTGTCGATACCTGCCAGCTGCCTCTTTCCAAAACCAAATTCAGCAACCAAGGATCAGAATGCCAAGGCCGACGCCTTCAGACACTGCCCGATCCACAAAGCACCGAACACCTACTACTGCCCCTCCCATTGGTGGTGGGAGGGGGGACTCATGTAACTCCTTCGGGCTGGGCCCGGCTGGGCACCATGAGTAAATGCCTGGCTACCAGATGCTTGCTGGTGAGCCCCTCCCCCAGGCCTGGTTCCAGGGTGGGGCCCTGGTAACCCTGTTCCGGGCAGGGTACACAAGTCCTGTTTTTGTCTTTTCATAGGGGTTATTATGGATCACACTTTGTCTGAGCTGTCACCTAGGACCAGTTTGCCATGGGAGACCCTACCAGGAGCTTTTGCTCCAGACAACATAGCTCCTAGGATCATTCAAGCACGCAAACCCCTCCACCATGATAAGGTGGTGATCCATGGAGAGGTATGTGTATAGTAAACATTAAAATAATCTCATCTGTGTCAAAAGGATCTGTCATATTTTTGCACACCCCTAGAATAGGCCATACTGACTGTTGACACCATCTCAGGCTTAGCTTGCTAATTACATTTCCAATCACTGTGACGGTATAAACTTTTTTGATTAGCTTGCTAACTTACATTTGTAGTTTAAATGAAACTGTTTTTGCTTCTTTTTTTAAATTTGGCACACCAGTTGACATATGTAGTTTAGATTACTTGTGTAGAATGTTGTTTCAGTATATGACACTGGCTATCTGCTACCATTAGCTTATTGTGACAGCTAGCAGTGAACTAGGTTGCTAGCTACCACTACTCTGTAAGCTATACTTGCCCTAGTAGCTAAGATATTTTTGTATCCTCTATTATCACCACTAACAGTAAAAATACACTGTAATATTAATTTTATAGGTACTATCTGAGCCAAACTTTAGTCATATATTGCTATATATGCTAACATTGTGCAAAACCTACATTTGAATTATCACATGACATGATGGCCTAATGCAAACGGAACCTCCTGCATATTTTAGAGGAGCCTTAAATAAAGCTGTTAAAGGAAACAGATTTGCTGTCTTGGCCTCTATTATATTCTCAGTTTTTATGGCTGTTTTTAAGTCAAATGTACAGTTTCACAGCATGTTGAGATGCTCTTGAGATTTCGTCTAGAACTTCTCATGCAGCACTGTTAAAGGAAGCTTTAAACTTGCGCAAACATGACAACTTTTTATAGTGTAGCTACATTCAAACACTTAAAAAGGTATTTCTTACATTCCTGGCAAAATACATGCATTTTTTAAGCTTATTTGTAATTATGAGGAGATGAAGCTTTATTAAAACTAAAGTTCTCAGTGTGCAGGCATGAGAAGCACTCTTCTCTCAGGAGGTACACAGGCAATGTGATTTAACCACAGCTGAGGGGTTTCGGCACAGGTCAGTGCTGCAATAACAGCAGCCCACAGAGAGACATAATTTGTATGCCATTAGTTAAAAAAGCATCCTGATAGATAAAATATAACCGTGGTGTGCTGGAGAGGCTGAAGAGCTGAGCCAGTATGAGAAATTTTTGGATAGTGAGAATAAGCAGGAAATAATTTCATCCTTTTACTTACACCAAAGTTTGCTCTCATCATTTTGCCATGAGTTCACAGTTAGGTGAAGGTTTTCTTCTGTAGTTGAGTATTGAAGACTCACAAATGACACTGATTGATGATTAACTTTTGTCATCTAGCATAAAAGACATATCAGCCATTCTACAGACTAAATGATCATAGAATTCCAGCACATTTGTGTGATTTTAGCTCCTATGTTGTACAAGCTGATGCAATGTTTACAAGGTAATCCTAGATGTCTGGAGTTGTTATTGTGGGTATTACCGCATATTCAGGGCTAGAAGATAATGTATCAATTTGACACGGATCAAACTGACTTTTTCTTGATACCTTGATTTGGAGCCATGGCCAGCACTGGCTTCTCAAACACATTATACTGATGTAATGTCAACAATATAACCATGTGATGCATTTTCCAGGTGTTTACTATCTATTGTATATCGACCGAAAACATTTCACTCAGTTAAGGAAATCACTCTTTCACAGAGGGGAGTAACCTAGATTTCCTTCTACATCAAGATGCCTCCTAAATAATGGACGTGTATTGAACATACACCACTGCTCTCTCAGTTCAGTGGCAATGCAGTGTGTACTGACCTCGCACAGTCAGCCTATGTAACAAAACATGCAGGTTTTTATGGCTACACTGCAAAAACTGGTATCTTGTCAAGTAAAATTATCTTAAATATAATTAATAAATCTTATATTTCACCTATTTATATTGTTGTAAGCTTAATGTAAGATTATTTACCTTTTTTATAGCCATTTTTTAATCAGTTTTAATTTTGTTAAGTAAAATGATCTCACTATACTGGCAAATACAAAGTTACTTAAAAGCGTCTAGAAATAAGTTAATAAGATAATCTCATAATAAGTGCAAAGACATTTTTTTGCAGTGCAGGAATTATTGAATAGCATCAGTGACCAAACTGCAGAGAGTTAAATGACAGCTGTATGTAGGTACTTTCTTATCCATATGCAGACACAGGTCACCGCTTAAAATTTAACATGGTTTATTACATACTAAGGCTTATTATTCAGTAACTACAGGGACTTCAATACAACCTGATCGAGCTATTCTTATGTTATAGAGGTGTGTAATAAAACTTTGGGCCCACCCTGGCCATTTAAAGAGGTTTATTTAACCATCTAGCATTTTTTGTCAGTCACATACTACAGGGAGATTCACTCGAAAGAGGCCCTGAATATTGTGTTGTGGCTGCTGTTGAGATGAAGCAGTCTGAACCAAAAACATATACTACATATCTTGACGTATGTGTAATTGATTGCGTTACGGAAGTGATCTCCGTTTTCTGCCAGACACATGAAGGGGTATGGGGGTATTTACGCAGATGTTGCAAATGGAAGTTAAAAGTCGTGACTGCTGTCCAGCGCTTACTTCATCGCTCTGATGCAGGGGCATCCCAGCTTGTTCGAAGCTCCGTATACTGAGGAGCACACTGCACATTGTTTCAGTCAGATTGCTACGTCCTACAGAAAGTTATTATTATTTGGGGCCTCTTTTGAGTGAATCTCCCTGTAGTATTTAACATCTGAAAACCTGGAAACCTGGTTTAGATCTAACTAACTGAAGATAATATTATTTTAGTTTATCTTGGGTAAAAAGTTGGTCCCCACAAATGTTTTGTATAATTTGCTCGCATACTGCACCATTCTTTAAATATTTACAAGCAGTAGGGTTTAAAATTGTCTTCAACAACATCTTGAAGACTGACAAATGCATACATTCATACAGGGTAAGTCTTTATATCCTTTATAGCCTTTATTTTTCTGCTGAGTTCAGTTGACTCTGGCAGAGGCAACTGTTTGTGCGGAAGAGGAACAGTGCTCCTCAGCCTTCAGCAGGAGATTCTGTTCATACCAATTAGGACAGAGCTGAGAATGGCTGATGTTCCAGCTGTTAGAGCATCCTTTATGCATGAGTGAAATCCTCACAAACCGGCTCAACGCTGACAAGTAACACAGTGGGTGATAGCACACACTTTCTATTTTAATCCCTTTCTTTTGTCTCATTGCCCAAAAGCAAGCAGTATTAAAGGACCTGGCAGTGCGATAAGTTTGATTAAAAACATAACTAATAAAAGACAAGAGCCCTTCCCTTGAAAAGGTGCTCTTCACCTTGATAATGCCATAGTCAAACAACTGTAATGCAGTCATTCAGTTCGTCAAATAATGGGAAGCCGTTGTGTAACTTTTCCTATGACAACAACGCATAAGAAATGTTTCATTTGCTCAGACCTGGAGGGAACCTTGGACTGTATAATTCTGTCATCAGTCTTCCATTCCACTCTTTTTTTGTAGCAGCGGCAATGAATAATGAAAAAAAGCACTTCTAGGCATCTTATATGCAGTAATGTCTATGAGGAATTCTGATAAAATACACTATAAAGGGAATGCATTGAATTTACTTGATTCAACTATGAAAGACCGCAAGATATAATTGTGTTGCTGTAAAAATTAGTTCATGAAATAAATTCAGTACATTGAATTTTCAGGGTACCTTTTGGAGTTACATGTAATATTAGATCCCAGTTTATGCTTTTAAACACTAATGAGCTGCAGTACGCAGTAGTGAGTCAATACCAAACCTTCAACACATCTAGTATTCGGGGTCCACTCTTGGCCAATGACTCTGAGAATTAAATACACAAAATGCCTTAATTCTGTTGACCACTTTTTTCCATTAATACTGGCTTGAGGGACAGTTTGAGGCATCTGTAATACACACAAAACATTTGGGTAGCATAAGTTTGTATAATTTCTAGCCTTTATGATATGTCAATGCTTCTCACCAGCCACTGAAAGCACAAACTCTGCTCACCAAAACATTTTCAATACATCTACCTATGCCAGAGAAGCAACATGTGGCTCTGGAGCCACACACGGCTCTTTTATTGGCCTCTTGTGGCTCCATAGCAGAATTAGATTTTTAGGTAAAAATAAAAGAATCCTCCTTTGCAGTAAAACAAAGCTCTGCTGATTGTTCAAACACAATGTTTTAATCCATCCATCCATCCATCCATTTCCATTGGATGGATGGATAGAAATGTTTTAATAATAAACAGAATTAAACATTGTAGTTAATGAATAACTTTTAATGTAAAACTGCCCAGACTGCTGGTCATCATATCAACACAGGCAGCAATCTCACCTAGCTAGTAGCTAATGAAAAAGCAAAGAAAAAGTTTTAAGACAAACTTGTAAAATTTGGAGAAGAGTAGACTTATTTGCATTTATAAGCACTCAAGCTGGTTTACTGATACGTTTAATCTGCAACAGGAAACTCTCAAACACTAAAAAGCCACAAAGCTGAAGTCAGTTTCTTGTTCAAGTATTTGTAAAATTGGAACAAAAAGCTGGTGAATAAGAAACTAAAAAAAATCAAATGTTATGAGAAACTATTCTACTTTTGGAAAAGTTTCCTGCCGGAGATGTGAGAAAAGAGGCTATAGCTGAGCTTAAGCTTAAAGCAGAACAAAGTAAGTGCGTTTTTGTTGTGTGTAATACTTTTTAGTCTATGCTAGCACATTAGTACATACTGAGACATTGTTACAGCCAAGATGTTAAAATGGACATAAAATGTTGTGGCCTCCAAGGTGGTTTGATTCTTGCTGAAAGGACAAAATGGCTGTTCTTAACATTTGGGTTGCCGACCTCTGGTCTATATACTGCATCACTCTGCTAAGGAAAATCATTAAGCTGAATCTTCTTATTCACCAACTTCTTCTTCAAATTTTCATTCCACCATAAATGTTGCTGCAGTTAAATTCTGGCTTCTGTGCAACTGCTGCATCATTTAAGGCAAATTTCGGTAAGAAGCCAACTTTAGCCTTTAGTGCTGGGAGTGCAGAAAATATCACCCATCTGCTTTGGAATGAAAACTTTACTTTAAATCTGGTTAACTGGTTAATAATGGTTCAATATTGGTTAATAATGGTTCAGTCTTAAAAAAGTAAGAATACAGTGACAATTTTCTCAGTACATCATTTCTCTAGTCCTGTAGCCTTTTTAAACTTGAGTTGTATCCTCATTATGTGAAATAAGCTATTCGTACAACCCCAATTCCAATGAAGTTGGGACATTGTGTAAAACATAAATAAAAACAGAATACAATGATTTGCAAATAAAATGATTTGAATACACTAGAAAGACAAGATATTTAATGTTCAAACAGATAAATATATTGCAAATATTCACTCATTTTGAATTTGATGCCTGCAACATGTTCCAAAGAAGTTGGGACAGGGGCATGTTTACCACTGCGTTACATCATCTGTCCTTTTAACAACACTCAATAAGCATTTGGGAATTGAGGACACTAATTGTTGAAGCTTTGTAGGTGGAATTCTTTCCCATTTTTGCTTGATGTACAACTTCAGTTGCTCAACAGTCCAGGGTCTCCGTCAGATTTTGTGCTTCATAATGCGCCACACATTTTCAATGGGAGGCAGGTCTGGACTGCAGGCAGGCCAGTCTAGTACCCGCACTCTTTTACTTCGAAGCCACGCTGTTGTAACAAGTGCAGAATGTGGCTTGGCATTGTCTTGCTGAAATAAGCAGGGACGTCCCTGAAAAAGACGTTGCTTGGATGGCAGCATATGTTGCTCCAAAACCTGTATGTACCTTTCAGCATTAATGCTGCCTTCACAGATGTGCAAGTTACCCATGCCATGGGCACTAACACACCCCCACACCATCAGAGATGCTGGCTTTTAAACTTTGCGCTGATAACAATCCGGACAGTCCTTTTCCTCTTTGGCCCGGAGGACACGACGTCCGTGATTTCCAAAAACAATTTGAAATGTGGACTCGTCAGACCACAGGACACTTTTCCACTTTGCGTCATCTAAACAAGTGTTTTTTTGAGCATTCCTCAACTTTCCCAGTGTTTTGTTGCCCCTGTCCCAACTTCTTTGAAACGCGTTGCAGGCATCAAATTCACAATGAGTGAATATTTGCAAAAAACAATAAAGTTTATCCGTTTGAACATTAAATATCTTGTATGGTAGTGCATTCAATTGAATATAGGTGGAAAAGGAATGGCAAATCACCGTATTCTGTTTTTATTTATGTTTTAACGTCCCAACTTCATTGGAATTGGGGTTGTAAATATAATGCAGCTATATTAGGTGTAATCTACAAATTTTTATCTTATCACTATAATCTGTAGCTACTCCAAACATTAGGTACTTAAGGATGCTGTAACCCCTTACATGGCCAGGGCCTGCTCACGGGTCCCAAAATTTTATTACACACTTCTTTAACCTAAGAATAACTCAGCCAGTTTGCACTGAAGTCCCTGTAGTTACTGTAAATAGCCTGTGATTTTAAGGGGTTAATCTCTGCTGTATGTCCAAAATTTTGTGGAAGGCCTTCCCACAAGAATGGAAGAGTGGAGGTTGTAAGGCCGCAAGTGTCCTCTATGTTGACTTCATATTAACCCCTTAAATGGCCAGGGCCCACTAAGTTTTATTACACATTTCTTATGAATACCTCAGCCAGTTTGCATTGAAGTCCTTGTAGTTATTGAATAATAAGCCTCAGTATTTAATAAGTATGTGATTTTATGGGGTTAATGACTCCATATTAATGCCCATAGTTTTGGAATAAAATGTCCAACAAGCTCATGTAGGTGTAATGGTTATGTGTCCACATACTTTTGGCCATGTACTCTACTTTTACATACCTTGACATCAAAGTTGACAAAAGCAGCCTTTATGTCAGATGCCTATCAGAATAAGCATAATTAATGTTTATGTAGGTTTATGTCAGTTTACAAGCGTATGTCGGTGTTTTGTAGCTTTATGAATCTGACCTACATTAAAGTGTTACTGAAGATTCTTCAGATGAGTTGTAACATGTTAGGAAAATCACCTTTGCCATAACAAAATAAAACACTTACATTTTTTATATGTGTATTATAAGACATGTGGATATAGAACTCACTTATTAAACACACATTATAATCAATAATCCTCTTTTTTAACAAGAAAAATTGGAAATTATTTTCCAGCATTTTATCCTGCAGCAATCAGGAAAAAAGGTCAAAAGGTCCTGGTGGGACTGACTAGTGTATTTGTATTTTTCACACTGACAAACCTAATACCGACACTTATAGAGCACAGCACTGAGAAAGAGACAGTGTGATATAATGAAGTGTCTATGTCACTGTAACTTACATGCACATTGTTAGCGTTTAGGCTAAATGAAACATGAGCGATGACCCAGCTAATTCACAGTGTTGACCTCCGATCCCAGAAATAGTGCATTACACAATCAGAAACTAATACTGCCTCCCTGCCTCTGGTGTAATCAAGGCGGATTGGGAAGCGTGATGTGAAGTGAGCTAACGGCAATTAGCATGGAAATGACAATTAGCTGAGGGCAGCTGGGTTTAAGCTCCTGATGTAATTATAGTTGAGGGAACTTTATTTTTAGATTAAATCAAACTTGTTTAGATGGCCACCGTTGAGCTAAATAGTCACAGCTTGGTTAAGTGGCTGAGAAAGTGTTTTTTCAACAATATCTCTCCATTAAATCACTCCCAATATTGTGAAAACTAATTCAGCCCAGCAGGTTTCCATGTCAGTGTGGAATGCTAATGCTAGTGCTGAAGCAATGTAGGCTAGATCCAGCTATTTTTTTTTTGCACAGAGGGTTGAGATATTTAGAGATATTCAAATATAAGGCCAAAACTCATTATATAAACTCATTTCATTCCATGTTTACGCAATTACACATTTGCATTTAGAATGGGTTATTAGCAAATGGGTTTATGCAGTACTGACTTAGCATTACAGCTCCGTATAGGCTGGTGTTCTGAGTGTAAATTGAAGTTCTGTTCAGTGAAGAGTTGATAGAATGGTTGAGGTCAAGACTAGGCTTTGTCTGAAAATGTGTTTCTGTAGACATTGATACATGCCATACATATTACTTGCAACTGTGTTAGGTATGCTTATCTTATGCTTGCACTCATTGGGCGTTTTATCCATTTTATCAGAAACACTTTTGCTATTATTTACTCTAGAACATTTGCCCGTCTACCATGCCCAGTGTAAAATGTCTCCACAGGACCACTGCTGATCAGTGCCTGAGACTGACCCACCAACTAAACAATATTTGGCCAGAGGTGGCTGTATTGTGGTCCTTTTCCATGATGAATAGGGTAGAGGTTAGAGCTTGAACCATTTGTCTGAACATGATGAGACTCGACTGCTCAATTCAGGTTTGGACGTCATATCCCAAATATGTGTCAGCCTCAGTTCCGATTCAAATTTCCTGTTTGGGTTCTCACAGCCCGTCTCTCACCTGTTAATAGATTTTACCCTGCATTTCCCACTGCCACTTCATTCTTCCCATTTACTACTAAGATACACACATACACACACACACACACACACACACACACACACACACACACACACACATATATATATATATATATATATATATATATATATATATATATATTGTTGCTGGAGTTTTGAAATAGGAGTTTGGGGCAGCATCCTTACATTTACAAGATGGACCAATAAGGTAGAAGTGTCAAAGTGTGGACAGTGAGTGGACCCAGTGTTTAAAACTCCAGCAGCACTGCTGTATGTGTTCAACTTATACCAGCACAATACACACGAACACACCACCACCACATCAGTGTCACTGCAGTGCTGAGAATAATCCTCTACCCAGATAATACCTACTCTCTAGTGGTCCTGTGGGGTTCTTGACCACTGAAGGACAAGATAAAAATAAGAAATGAAAACAAAATGAAAATGAACAGAATGTCTGTCACTTCTTAAATCTGTTGGTAGTTAATCTAACATGTAAAGTCTTAGGTCCAGCAACTGAAGTCCTTACCAGTGGGTACAGTTGCTTGGCTGTGTCTATGTAGATACCACAGGAAAAACATTGATTGGATAATTGTCCATTGGGCATTTACTTACTTTAACCATTTTGTTTCTAACCACAAATTAACAATGAAATACTTGCAATAATTTCTGTGCTAAACTATAAGAAGAATGACATTTATACTAAATAGAAATGAACTAAAATTGCAGACAAGTATTTTTGTATCTAACAGAAATCATTATGCCTTCTCTGAAAGCCTGGAAGGCCTTGAGAGTTCCCCTCTGGTGTACAGTATGCATGCATCATTTCCTGTGCAACTTTTAATCTAAACCTTGTCCATATGGATGCTTTTGCAGGAGGCTGGCCAAGTCCACTCTGTTTTTGATCCCTCTGTTTGGGATGCACTACACAGTGTTTGCTTTCCTGCCAGAGAACACAGGAGAGACAGCACGACTCTACATTGAGCTTGGTCTAGGCTCCTTTCAGGTGTATATGAGTGTTCGTTTTTGCATTTATGATCTTGTGTGCCTGTGTGTGTGTGTGTGTGTGTGTGTGTGTGTGTGTGTGTGTATGTGTGGTGACGGTGGTGGGGGGTAGGGGGGGTGGGGAGTGGGATGCCCTTGGTAGTATAGGAGATTTTATGAATTAAAATATATACATTTGAAGTACTACTATATGCTTACCAGCCACCATTTCTGATTTACATAATTGCACCATTTATAAAAATAAACATTACATTCATTGCATTAGGACTAACTGAGCATTCAGGGAGAAAATGTCATTTATTTTAAAATTGTGGTGGACAATATAACAACATTTTATAATTAGCATAGTGAATTACATCACAATATATTTTTCTGAGTAGATCATGATCGATACTTATTGGGATCAACAGTGTTTAAACTTGTGATCTCCCAATGGACCAGTGTGTAGATGGCGGAGCCCTGTGATGTTTTATCTTTGCAATATTGCCCACCCTATTGTGAGACCAGTATATAAAGAACTTACAACAATCTTTAAGATATTTTTTAAACATACCAACTTAGCAGCACTTTCTGTGAATCCTGTGTGCCTAATGCGACATGATATATGGCATAATATCTTACATAATATCTTATAATAAAAATAAGCTCGTGCAGCAGCTTATACAAGGTTGTAGTTACATGCATAATACTATAGAGTATGTAACTTTATAAAGTCAGATTTCATAAGACATCACAATATATATTCATAACAACATTGTAAACATGAATGTTGTAATGCACTATAACACACTATAACAAGGTCTATTGTATTATTTGTATCACAGCAGACCCAAAAAAAAAGAATGAAAAAAGACCTTTTTTAAAGCATGACTGTTATATGTAGTGTGAATTTGGTAGAGTTTGTTTATTTGTAACTAACTGAAAACTGTAATGCAGTGCTAACAGGCTACAGGTACCAGACTGTTAGCAGTTAGTAATCAAAGCTAAATGGTTAGCAGCCTAAAGAGCTGTTTATATTAGCCAATAGATAACTTGCAGCTGTCTTATTTAGTTATACAGCTAACAGTAACAATAGCTTTAAGATAGCTTTGCTAATTCAATCTCTAAACTGTCACCGCATTGGAGCAGAGCAATGCACACACACCTGCATCTCAATATGTAAGACAGACGCGTCGATACCATGAAGTGTACAGTAACTTCCCCGCACCACACATTTTTGCAGTCTTTACAGGCTTTAAGTGAAGCTTGAAGTGAAAAAAGAGAATTATTTCACTCCACTTATAACCAGTAAAGATCACTTATAACCTTATCCACTTAAGCCTGTAGTGAAGCTCTATGAAATGGTATAGTACCTTAAGACAAAAGTGCTGGCAACGTTCTTATGAACAGATATTCTCATTTGTTATGGAGCCTGACTTTATGACTTTTGCTCTTGCTCCTTTAACTGTTATGCATGTAATTGTAACTCCTTAAGATCGTTTATGCAAGCTTATGCTCGTTGTTATAAGGCACTGTATGCCATATAATGCCTTGTAAATCCTTTTCTAATGCACTATGAATGCAGGACAAACACTTCTATGTTAACAAATACTATGCATAGTGTTAGTTCAGGCAGGCCATGAAGTCAAGCTCAGGCCCCAATCTCAAATCACCAGCTGTTGTCAGCTGATCTCAGTCAGCTAAAGGCTCAGCTGATCGGCTTCTATGCTTATGCTAAATTCATCAGGCCATTTATTTAAGCCGCTTTAGCCGACCATTGTCGTGCTCCCTCCGTGGGCCACTTTGTAACCCCACTTCTACCCCAACTCCTCCTTCATGCTGTGTCTGACTTAATTAAAGTAATGATTGCTAGCATTGATGCCTGCCCTGTGCTGGGGATGTCCTAGAACAGAACCATACCACTAAATATAACTTCCTGCAAATGTAAACTAAAGATTTTCTTTTACAAATTTTTATTTTGTTGCTGTTCTGAGAAAAAAATGTATTTCTGAAATGGTAACTGTATAATATAATTATATGTTAATGTAACAAAATCTAGTTTCAGATCATTTTGGACCACTTTTTTTGCAAAATGTTCACACAATGTAAAGAGCAGCTGGCCTTTTTAAACGGAGACACAATAAAAAATGTGGAGTTATAACATTTTAATACAACAGTAACAGTTTGCTTGTTAAAAATCCTATACGTCTATCCTTGAAAATACTAATAATGCTCTTTTATCTCCAGGGCTTTGTGGTGGCTCTACTGTACTGTTTTCTCAATGGAGAGGTAAGCATTTTCATTATGGTAATACTAGCAACGTTATCTTATTAGACTCTCCTTTACTTCACTGCCAGTCACAGATGTGTGATTGTGTGGATTCATACTGTCCCCTCAGGTGCAGGCAGAGCTAAAGAGAAGGCTGAGAAAGTGGCAGACCCAGACTCATCTGAGTCCCGGCAAAAAGCGACGCATCACTGTCACCCAGATCACCGTGCTGGAAAGAGCCGACCCACAGGCAGCTGTGTGTTCTGGTAACATGTCATCAGTGTGAACATGCAGGCTTGACCCCACCGTTGCGTGTCATTAGCGAGTGGGAACTTGCTGTCTTGTTCTGAGGAGCGAAGAGTTTCGGCACAGCTGGATTTGTCTGCCTGGAAGCAAAGGGATGGAGCTTGGATCAAGAAGCATTAAGCTGGAGTGTGAAACACTGAGTTGGTCTCAGGAGGATTCTCAGGATTTTCGCTTTTAGGACAGAGTATCAACACACAGCTTTGTGTTGCGGAAGATGTCTGGCTAGATGTCTAGCCCTGCTTAATGTAAGGGAAAAAGACGTCTCTACAAACTTGGCATAGGATCCCGAGTCTTTATTCTAACAGTAACCCTAGAGTTAGCTTGAACCACCTCCAAAGAATCTATAGTATGTACTCATAAAGGTTTGCTGCTAATACTGAAAAATAATGTAAATTAAGTCTTAGTCCTTTGTGAGGGTTCCTAATGGATTTTCGACCTATGCTCTTGGTTTGGCAGAGCTCCTGGGGGGGTCCCCAGGCAATGAGGTGACGTATGTATTCATGCATACTATTTTCACAATATATTTTGTGATGTTTACCTCAGTATTTACAGGATTCTCTTAATTTCATATCCATTAGTTTTAATGAAGGCATGCACACCAGTGCTGATGTTTGGTGTCTACTCGTGACGCCACTCCCAGCGGTAGTTGATAGCAGGCAGGTTTGGAGGGTCATGTAAGATGTAAAACCAAATTACAATTCAGTTTGCCAGACAAATGTATGACATTCTGGTTATGTGCAGCAAAAATACCTGTAAGCTATTGTAAAGTGTAACCATCACATGTTCTCACACTGCAAACTCTGCTAACAAAAGAAAAGCATATTTATTTTCTCTGTATCTTCACTGCTGTTGCTGACCTGAAGGCATCTAGGTGTCGTTTTGTGGTGGTTTGAGATGTTTTAAAAGCTTTAAACATCTACAGAAGCTTTAAACTTCTTCAGTTCTACACCCGAGTGACACTCAGTGCACAAGACTGCATGGTTATTCAGACTGATTGAGTTTGCAGTTTATGCAGGGGGAGGAGTCAATTGTTGAAGACAATGATTTTTTTTTAAAATAAGTCAAATTTAAAAATGTAAAAAATAGGAAATTTATTCAAACAATTAACACAGGACCCTGCAAGCCCCCCTCAATTGAAACACGCTTTAGAGAAAGGTAAAAATCCTGTATAACCTGATTAGAGGTAGATTGCACCTACATTTTTGTGAAAGTACATGAAGTATTCACATCAGACAACTACAGTGTTTGAGTTCCCAGTCAAATGTTTGACGTTGTAGCTAATTGAGACATGTTGGAAAACACAACCACAAAAAATGCAAAAAAATTACACTGGATCTGCCTAAACAGTGTAGTCTTTCACATGCAATCAAATTAATCCATGTTTCCTGACCAAAGCATGTCATAGGTATGGGTGTTTCTTTCTTACTATGCTAGTTAAGCCACAGTTAAGCTGCAGTTAACTCATGTCAAATGAATCTGAAAAAAATATTCCTTTTTAAAGCCAAATTTCAGCTGTATTAGTTTTACCAGAGGAGGTGCAGTAAAGTGATTTGTGAGTTGTTTGACTGGCCGCTTCATATGACATAAAGTATCTGTGTTACTTCCTCAAATAATTTTATATTACCTGCATTTAAACGTCATAGCTAGAACTTTTACTTCAACATTAAGACAAGCATTAGCCTAACCCTAAAAAGTCTGATAGCAGGTGTGGTATTTAACCTGTTAGTAAACAGTAAATGTATGTTTTCTCAATGACGGTAAAAATCTGTAAAATTACAGTAATTTAATGTCCCAGAAATACAGCCTTTTACTATAGTCCAACAGTTTCACTAGTTCAACTAGTTATTCTGACATACCGTATTTTACCATAACAATAACAGAATCAACCACTGAAATAAATGCAAATGTCTGAATTTACCTTCTATTTCTGTGAAATGACAACAGCAGTGTTACAGTATGTATGGTTATCACTTACCAGAAGACTATGGACATGGCAGACTTGTACTGGATTAAAATCACAGATCTCATTGGTAATAACCACAGCACCTCCCTGGGTAAACCTAATCCAGCTCGAGAACCGCTACTTCTTCCAGTCCAGAGGACATCAACCAGAAGATAACAAAAACTAATAACAAGAAGACACATCAGGCATGAGAACTGCTTCAAATGTTCTGTACCAAAGGATCCTGCAGTGTTTAAACAAAGCCAACCCACTTCATTAATGCACATCAAATGCTCCCAGACTTGCCTGCTTAAAGCTTAATGCTAATTGCTATTCTCCCCAATATCCAAGTAGATTGTCTGCTGCAACCAACTGCTGCGAGTAAATGAAATTTAGAGCTCCATGACTTTGCTCTATTTAGGGGGAGCCTATGCATCAGCCTGGTCCCAGAGATGAGAGCATGTAGCCTGAGCCTGTAAACCCCATTCTGAGTCCCATGCTGCACCACTGGAGGCAAGCTAGAGAGAGCTTCAGATCCAGCGTCTGGTTAACGTCACACAATGATTAATGTTGCAAATGCTCTTTTGAAGTCGGTAGCGTAGTTAATATTCAAAAAGTTCTGAGGCACCTCGTTCCTGTGAAAAAAACGTTTTCTCGTTAATTGCGTCTGGTTGGGTTTGAACCCCTACTTTCTGAAATAATTTGCAGCCAGTTGTTTTTGGCAGCCCTGAAGGTTTCAGTTATGGACATGACGCTACAGCACGCTGTGTAGATGGTACCAATGCAGAGCATAAAGACAGAAGAAATTTAAGTGTAAATACTCAAATATAAATGTACATGTTGTATATATGTATAGATGTATACTATCAGGTAAGCAGAATTACTAGGATTGTAGCTTAGACCGGTCAGCTTTGAATTTTTTGCTTATGTGCCACGTCCAAGCTACGACTTATGTGAACTACAGGAAACTACTGAAAGCTCAAAAATAACTGGAGCACACAGACTGTAAAATATACATGTGCAAGATAATGAACTTTCAGTTTACATTTTGAATGTTGTGATATCTACCCTTCCCTTTCCCCCTACATTTTTCATCATTGCTTTAAGACATTTATAAATATATGTCATACTGCAAAAAATGAGATCTTGGTACATGAGCGAGTGTGTGTGTGTGTGTGTGTGTGTGTGTGTGCATATATATATATATATATACACAATTCCAATTATGGCACTGTTTCCTAGAAATAGGTACAATAATTCTATTAATCTCATCATTCCTGCTATAAACTCATTATGAGAATTGTTAGATACGTTGCCTACATTACTTGTCAAGATATCACTTCTTGCAGTGCAGTCTTCAGTATCTGTAGGATATTGCAGTGTTTCATTAGGATTAGCAGGCTGTAGGTTAGAGAACTAACATCTCAGTGCTGAGAAAAAGCATCCCTACCTAATGACAACCAACCATGCAAAACATCACGGAAAATAATGATCTTATGATGAGTTGCAGTCATATGGTACTAACATCAGTTGTACTAATTGGTAAAGAAGGTAGTGCTTTTACTATACATAAATAATAATAATAATAATAATAATAATAAAATAAATGAAGGTTTCAATAATAATAATAATGAAATAAATGAAGGCTTTAACCCTTTACTGCATGGCATTGCCTTATGGCAACATTTGCTTTTTTAACATTTTTTGCCTGACTACGATATAAAAGTCTTTTTTTTACTTTTTATTTGGAAAACTGAAGGGTTTCTGTGTAGCATGGTGTGCTTTTATCTGACAACATGCCTTCCTGGTGCAGTCTGGACTAGAGGTCTGACAGTATCCCTGACAGAATATGTTTCAGGCTGGGTTTGGGCCGAATTTTCATGTGCAGCATTGAGTTAGTTTTGACACTTTGGCTTTCTAATTAGTGATTTTTTATATAGTAGATTTGGCTAATTTACTCTGTTGCAATCCCTCTCTCACACATTTGGTCTCTTGTGCTCTTTCTTGTAGCGTTAGCTGCATTTGGAATAGCTCTGAAGTTTGAGGAGTAGGTGAACGTTCCTCTGGATAACATAGATGATGAGAGGGATGTGGTGGGTTGGTGAAAAGAACACAGCAGATATTTCCCTCGCTTGTTAAGTTTTCCTGAAGTGATTGATGCATTCCTACAGTAGCGAGAGGAGCTTTTTTTTGTTTTGTTTTTTTGGCAACAAAAAGGCTAACAGTTGACCAGATGATAGTAGATCCCCCCCCCCAATTCCACACAAAAATAAACAGAAAATAAGGACTTGGTGGATAACAGATGTAGAAATGAGCAGTTTCAGTACCAGTACCAGTCCCAGCATCATATCTTCTGTTACTCACCTCAAGTTTTCACCCACACAGCACACATCTGGAGAGGCCAGGCCTCTGAAACACACTCAAAGTTCAAATTCAATTCATACAACAATCTCAAGAAAACAAGTCAAACACAAACTGGGGGAGCTTGACATTTCTTTTTCATAAATGAAACCAGTTTAGATTGTATTGATCTTGTACAAAATGACAAAAAAGTACAACTGTTGCAGTATGGCAACAGCACAAGAAACGGCAACTGCAATCTCCAGAACACACAGATCTATATTCTTAAAACATGATGTAATAAGAAATGGCAGGTACTGGTTTAGTGGAAAGGTAGTGTACTGGTTGACTCCCAGTATATCGTTGCTGTTGGAAGAAAACCTTGTATATCCATTTTTTGGCATTTTTCATTTTTTGACATAATTTGAAAGTATATGTTACTCTTTACATTGTTTGTGATGAGTGGCGTAAAAGAATTGACCCAAAATGACATGGGAAAAATTCTGGTTCCATTGACTTACATTGTAAGTGAAGTATGTTTTTTCCTTCTCCTGTAAAGTTACTATTTTGGAGATACAAGGTTTTCTTCCGACAGCAGCGATATGCAATATAGTTCCACTGTTGCATGCTGTGGCCCTGTCGCAAACAAAATGCAAAGTATCCTCAAAATCATTTTTTTCCCATTAAAAAAAAAAAAAAAAAAAAAAAAAAAAATATATATATATATATATATATATATATATATATATATATATATATATATATATATGTGTGTGTATCTATATATGGACAAATTGTCATTTTAATTTTTATGACTTCACATTTTTTTCATGTGTATTTCATAACTCATGCAGTAAAGGGTTAATGATTAATTTGATTCTACAGACCATAAGAAAGCACTGAACTGGAATGCAGTGCTCTAAAATACAGTACATGTGTATGGGTGATGAGTCTTAATGTGATAATACAAAACATCCATCACAGATTCACCTATTTATTGAATATTTTGGCACTTTTACAAAGAAATAAATATATATTCTCAAAGAATGTTATACCATCAGTGTCTCTGTACTGAATGTAGGTTGATGCAACAATTAAAGTGTTGCGTGTTCCCCAAAGTTATCAACAACAGCCATTTACAATGAACCCATCTTGTCTCTGAATACATCTGTTTCTCTCAGACAAACACACCAACACCCCTTAGCAGACAATAAAAATTCACATAGAAATACAAAAAGTTGGCACAAACACCAGAAATACCAGAGTCATTTTTGTCAACAATGGAATTCAACATGTAGAAAATGTTCAACAAGGACCTTTGATCTTTCGTTATACATGAAAGCTGGAAAAAAGGCAGGCTAATGATACACAACAGCTTAGCTGGAAAATACAATACAATTCAGTTCATGTAATACATTCAGGGTTCATAAAAGAGTCCACAGTACAACTAGTCCACTAGTCTGTTCTACGATGAATCCATCTGAAGCCCATGTAGAGACCCCATGGGGCCTGCTCAGATTCCATTATTTACCACCCAAAAGCTCCCACAGTCCTGCGGTCTCTACATGGCCGGCACAGTAATGAAAGATAACAAAACAACACCACCTAGTGGCAGGCATATGTATTACACACATCCATACAGTTCAACAGCTGACACTGGATTATAACAGCTTTGAGACATGGTCGTTACCTTCTGAGCTCATTCCGCTCAGAATGACAGCTGGTGTCAAGAACATAGAAAGCAGCAGATTTATGTTTTCTTTTTTTTCTTTTTTTATCTTTTTCATGCAGGCACACAACGTCTATAGCCACCCCTCCCCACTAACATATTGTATTTCTCACTGTACATTCTATACATGATCTGAAACGCGTTCAGGAAATGTCATATGACCTCAGTGACTAACAAGTGTCTGATCATTCTCTTTACACTCTTTGTATGTTGTAAGTTCTTCTCCTGTACTGAATACTTAAAGGGAAATTCCACCCATTGTTCCAAGTTTCTGCATAATGAAACATGTTAAGATGTAAACAGTGTCATTAGAGTGGTTGTAAGTGAAATGCTCCATTTTAATGAAACTTACCAACTCTTCTTCACAATGGTAGTGATAGGAACCAGATGTCTCAGGAGTTTAAGGTCTCCCTTACAGAAAGTGATCAGATAAAACGGCTATGAATACGCTGCCTGCTGCCTGAGACCATGTCTTTCTGTAGTTTTGATAAAAGAAAGTGTTAAAAGGCAAAGTAGTTCTTAAAGAAAACTGCTGTTACTTTTTTTCAGATTTATCTCTATTTTATACCAACATGTATACATGTAAGAACTCAGAGGACGTGTAGATTCACTGGTAGTTTTGCATAGTAAATAAAATGGTTATATTTACGTTGCAGACATTGTGACCCCTGGTTTCTATCACCACCACTGTAAATAAATCGAGTCAATCATTGAACCAATGAACTTTTCACATCAAACCACTCTGAAAGACTTTGTTTATATCTCAACCATTTAATCATGAAGAAATGCTTTAAAATGGGGTGAATTGCTCTTTAAAGGAATACTCCATCATTATTCAACCTCATCACTATCTGATACATCTGTAGCACAGGTCAATTATCATGAGCATTAAACTGCGTGTACTGAGAAAAGAACAGAAACGGACTCAAAATAAACTTACAAGAGAAGCCCATACGCAGGTGCTGAATTCAAAAGTAACCGGAACTACTTTTTACCGTGTTGCTCCAGAGTTGTTGCCAGATTTATTTTTCGGTCTCAACCAAGTCCAGCTACAGTTAACGTTTTTATTTTTTTAACTGTCACTAGTGCATGCTGACTCACCCTCACAGAGCCCTGCTGGAAAAAACCAGCATATCGCTGCAGTCAGAACAAAACCTCGTATCTCCCAAATGGTAACTTTCCAGGAGAAGGAAAAAACCTACTTTACTTTCAATGTAAGTAAATGTAACCAGAATTTTTTCCAAGTACTTTTTGGCCATTTCTTTTGGTCCGTTTATCATGAAATTTATAATGTAAAGGGCCACTGGTAGGTTCAAATGATGTCAAAAACTGAAAAACGCCAAAAATGGAGATACACTGCTTTGTCCCAACAGCAGCGATATATTGTGTTTTGGATGCTGGTATGATGGTTAGCAGCAAATGTAGTTAATATGCTCGTCACCAGCAAGACCAGGATATATTGTATATTGGATGCTGGTATGCTGATATGCTGGTATGTTGGCAATGATGGATGACTAGCTGAAGCAGACCAGATCAGCATGGAATGCATGCTGGTCAATGCTGGATTTTAAGTAGGGGGGTTAAAGGGGACTGGACTGAACCAAAGCAGAGCTTTAGCAGCTTTACTTAACCTCAGCGGCAAACAGAGCTGAACCCTGATGCAGTAGAATAGAACTGATAGAAGTGTAAGCAGTTTCATGTAAAATCTACTTATCTATTCACTGTGAACCATGGTGAGATATAACTTCTAACTGGTTTTAAATTCTTGAAGGGAAGTGTTTTTGATGAGTGGAAGAACTCTTTGGCACAGTTAATTCTGCTAATTTAAATGCTTTCCATCTTTGTCATAAAATAGAAGATATCCTAATTTAATTAGGATGCCATTGGTTGGATTCATTCCGAGTGGGCTCTGAATGCCAAGAAACTTGCAATCTATATTACAGTTGTGTTTGTAGGCGGAAGAGCGGGTACTTTTGCCTGAAGAAGATCCTCGCTTTGCATACAGTATTTATGGTAATTTGTACTGGAAGGTGATAAAGACTAGTTAAGGGTTGGTCTTGAAGAAGTCCCTGTTTCTTGGGTTTTGGTCTTGGCTCAGTTTCAATTTCAATTGGAGCTGGTCTTGACTGAGTCTCGCTTTCATTTGGACCCAATCTTGTCTTGGATGTTTTTATTTGGACTCGGTTTTGACTTTGTCTTGCTTTTATTTGGACTCAGTCTTGACTTGGTCTCACTTTCATTTGGACTCTGTCTTGGCTTGGTCTCGCTTTAATTTGGACTCAGTCTTGACTTAGTCTCGCTTTCATTTGGACACTGTCTTGGCTTGGTCTCGCTTTAATTTGGACACAGTCTTGACTTAGTCTTGCTTTCATCTGGACTCGGCCTTCACTTAGTCTCGCTTTCATTTGGACTCAGTCTTGGCTTGGTCTCACTTTCATTTGGACTCAGTCTTGACTTAGTATTGCTTTCATTTGGACTCGGTCTTGACTTAGTCTCGCTTTCATTTGGACTCGACCTTGAATAAGTCTCACTTTCATTTGGACTCTGTCTTGACTTAGCTTTGCTTTCATTTGGACTCAGTCTTGACTTAGTCTTGCTTTCATTTGGACTCAGTCTTGACTGGGCCTCGCTTTTGTTTGGACTCAGTCTTAATTTGGTCTCAACCCCCTTTAGACCTGTCTTGACTCAATCTGGACAAGTCATGGTCTTGGACTTGACAAAGGTGGTCTTGACCACCCCAAAGACTTAAAAATGACAGTTCTTCAAGGGTTCTTTAGTAAAGAAAATGAGTTCCTTGAACACTTTTTGAAAAGCCCTTTTTGAAAAAGATTCTATATAGCACCAAAATGGGTTCTTCTATTGTTACAATGTCAGGCTTGTTACAATAGAAGAACCCATTTTGGTGCTATATAGAACCATCTACAGCACATTCTCCATCAATCTGAAGAACGCTTTCACAATGCAAGAAACCCTTTAATCATGCAAAGGGCTCTTTGAGTGTTCATGGTTTTATATAGAACCATTTTCTTTACTACAGAACCCTTGAAGAAAAATCATTTTTAAGTGTGTAGGCTTCTAATGTTTCATTCAACGTTTTCAGCTCTTTTCCAAGTACAGGAAAACACTGTATCCAGCAGATGCAGCACATACTGTAGAGGTTAGGATGGAAAATGCTACAGTATTCTTTTAAGACACAATACAACAACAATTGTGAACATAACTATCACACTGATGTTTTAAAAGACACAATGTCCTTAAACCTGCACGCTGTATTGTTGCTGAATTAGATTAAAATGTCAAATATTTGCATTCATCTTCAGACTGAACAAAGCCTTAACTTGCAGTATGTATAGAAGTATTTTACACGTTTGCCACTGTGTGCACCTTAGCGACTCTTGTGAACGTTCACACACGTGAAAACAAAAATAAATCTCGACTCTTAATCGACAGATTAAAAAATGTCCAAGACCAGAATTATACAAAGCAGTTACAGGACAATCACTGAAACATGGCAAGCCACAAAAGAGCAACCTCCTTGACCAGTACCCATAATCCACTAGCGTCTGCAGTAAAAGCACAAATATATTGCACATGACGTTTTATCCATTCGATTTCACAGAACGATGACCGGTACAGGTGTGCTAATGTTCTATACATATTTTTTTTTCTGACATCAGAGGTCATGACCTCAAATTGAGTGAAGGAATAAAATAAAAAAAATAAAAATAGAAATACAATTAAACACATCAAGATATATCTCGATCACCTGCTAATGTTTATGTCGCACCAAAAAATAAAATAAAAAATAAAAAATCTGAAACAAATGCCAGTGTGATTGTCAGCAGAGTTTTGGTTATGTGAATATATTGACATCAAACCATATTTAATAAAGGGTTCGAGAATCAATTTTCCCTTCATTCACTGGGAACATTTTAGCCCTAAAATTGATTTATTTGCAGTCAAACATTCTCACAGTCCATTGTGCACTATGGCTGGCTTTCTATATTAGCAACAGAGCACTGCTCTAATATCTCAGGAGAAAAGAATTAATTGAATTTAAATTGAAAAACATCAACAGTGCATCCGTGAGATACAATTCAATGTCAGTGTCAAACGCTAGCTTAATAGTATTTTTTATATTGTAATACTAGTATAACTATTTATATTTTCTGACCAATAGGCACTTTCAAGAGTTGGTAAAACACAAAACTAGCTGTTTTAGGGCCTCTTTCAGAGCATCTATTTAACTTTTGTTTTCTTGTCATTTCTGTTCTGAAATACACAAATGAGGCAACTTCTCATATGCAAGCACTATAAAGATTACAACCTATTAACATGATATATTTTAACATCATTATTTTCTCTGTCTGAGGTTTGGCTTCCTTGTTTATTGAGAATTTGTCAAAATAACCTTAGAATTTCTTACTGATTCAACTTCAAAGGGGCATTCCGGCCTAAAACAAGCCTTTAATATGCTATTTATTACGTTACTTCACATTCTGTTTCACAGCTTCGGACCCCTCATCAGAACATGATTTTCGGTCCTTTTGGTTTTTACATCTATCACTACAATACCCAGAATGCATTTCGCAAATACAATTGGAAATGCTCCCACAGTGATAAAGAAATCCTGACTGCTAACATAGCCACTGATGTAGAGCCCAATAAATACAGACTTCCTCACAGCCCATGCTCAAGTATCCAACCCAAAGCAGGTGTACCATTTCAGGTTCCTCCCACCTTCAAGATACATCATCAAGGGATGGTTTTCCTATTACTAAAACCAGAGAATCTCACTCTAGATACTACTACGGCACCGCTTTAGGATACAGGTAGGCATGTTTATAACAGATGAACTAATGGCTAAGCTTTTCTTTCTGGCCAGAGTGCCCCTTTAAGGACTTTTACATCAGATGCTGATATTTACTTGCAGTGTTGACCTAAAAAAATCTACCAACAAAAGATAGATAAACACATAAACTACATTTACATGAATTTAGTTGCTAATTCACAAGTCTTCATGTTGTTGACATACTCTGTACTTGCGGCTGATTGTAAAAAAAATACATTTTACAACCTCTTTGTCGATTCCAACAGTAATCAGCTTAGGCATTAGGCATTTATACAAGCGATGTGAAATATATTTGATTTCTTTTAAATGGTCACTTTGATAAACACCATAGCCTGGAAATAAGAGAATATCAAAATAATCATATTTTGGCACTTACAATTGGTTTTGATGAAAAATGGCTGAAAATTCTTATGCATAAATCTTGCTATGTATTCGTTAATCTTGCCATTTTTGTTGTTTTCTTTCCGATTCTACACAATGTCGACGTTTATCTTTCTGGAAAATGAATGTAATAGGGTCATTTTAGTAGTACTCACTCATGAAATGCATTAGTTTCATTTCACTCTCAATGTTTTATAGGCAGTTGGATGTGCTCTCTCCATCCAGTCAGACTGGCTGCCAATGAGAAGGAGGAAAATGCTGAAAATATGCAATTAATATGACTGAAACTGTACTGTCTTCAATTTTCGGAGTGTTATTTGGCAGAAAGCTCCACAATTAGATTACTATTAGAAAGCACTGCTGTTTTCCTAAAGCCTGAGCGCATATTTGGCTCCAAAGTTTATCCTTGGTGTGAATCTGAGTGAGATTGTTTGAATCTCCGTAAAATATGTATTTTCACAATTTAAGTTATCATGATTAGTGATTTGTTTCTTTACTTGAAAGAGATCAGTAAGTAGCGCTTTAAGGCCCTACACTGTCCTGGCTGTAGTCGGTTGGATCGGAGGGGTGGGCTTTTGGGGGAGGAGTCACGTTGGGCGCAGCCAATCAGGCGCTCAGGTGGGCAGGTTGAGGTTGGCACTCTCGGCCTGGGGGCTGGACATGCGGATCTGCGAGCTGCTCTTGCTCAGGATGGACAGCTGCGTGCCCCCGTTCACCCCACTGCTCGCTAGCGAAGGGTGACGCTGCTGCTTCAGGTCCACAGCAAAGTACCTGTTCACCGTCCAGCTGCGCCATTTCCTCTTGATCTCCGACTGCACCTTCAGGCAGAAACTTGAAAAGGTCATTTTTTAATGGACTCAGCTGTAAGGGTACACGCGCTCTCCCACCTGCCCTGACTCCACTCCCATTTCTCAACACAGGTCACTGTCTAAAGTGTTCTTTAAAGCATCACTCGGGAAAGTGACTTAAAGGAATACTCCAGAGTTTATCAACACAATCACTGTTTGTCACATCTGTACTATGTAGCTGATTGCTATGTCATTCAAACATATTTTCATATATTTCTGAAAGAAATGAAAAGCCATTTGCTTGGAATTGACTTGAAATAAAAGCCACGGCAGTTACTGAATTCCAAAATACTAATACGTCGCTGTATAACACAAAATCAATAGTACAACCATAGGAGGGGCATGAGAGAATGTCTAGAGAAAGCGTTTTATGAAGTTGGTACAACTTTACACTAAGACTGCCCTTATAAAGAATTTATAAATGGCTTAAAATTGGTTTATTGATGGTTATTAATTAGGTAATAAACACCTTAACAGGTCCATATCATGGAACACCACACTTCCCTTGCTTTAAGTACTACCTAAACATTGTTTCTAAATGTACCATTCACTACCCAGTCCATGCAGTCCATCCAACTAAACTGCAAAAACAGACCATTTGGGCAATTTCTGTGATGTCACAAAAAACAAACTCATTCACATTTATCCATCTATTCAGTCTACATTTTATTTATGTGATGTCACTTCTTATTAATAATTTGTTATAACCAAATTAATAACCATAATACACACATTTTAAATCATTCATAAACCTTTATAAGGGTAATCTTATTGTAAGGTGGTACCATGAAGGTTCTCCAGCTTTCATTTGCCATCACTAAGGTTTTCTGGTGTTAGTGGCAACCTGGTGGAGCCATACTACTACATTAGTAATGAACTGATACAAATTCCTCCCTCAGGAAAAAAAAATCTACAGATTACCAGTTTAATTACAAATACATTTCATTAAAAAATGTCATCAGTGATGTACAGGACATGTTTTGCAACATTTACTGACAGAATTCAGCAATAGCCCATTTGCTCATACGTCTATATTCAGGAACACAGGAAGGTTGTTTATGTTGTGGCTGCTGATGTTTTAAGTAGCATATATTTGACATTCACCAACCATTCTCACGAAGAAATTTCGGTAACACTTTCTATGAATGTCATACTTGTAAGCATCTATAAACACATTTATAACATGTTATAATGCATTCATAAGACATTATAAACATGGTTATAAATATGTATAACAATGAATTACACTGAATTACACTTTATAGCCATGTTTATTATACACTATGAATTGTTACTATAATGCATTATAAGTAGTGTTAATAACATGTTATACAGTCAAAGAAGTCAGTCCCAGCTTGGAGAGTGTAAGGACAAATACAAATTATATTTACAACTTGAGATATCCAATATTTTATTTCTCACACTGGTGCTGTTAGGGCTGCATCTTTGGGGCGCCAGTCCTGAATATTCAGATGCTCCAAACAGGCTGTCCAGCCTAGAATTATTGCTACAATGTGCTTTTCTTAACCAGCACTCTCACTTTAAATGTTACATTACATCACAGCAAACCGCATGTCCCTTCTCTGAACCCCCCTGACATCACACCGGGCGTGAAGTTACTGTGGAATCAAGGCCTGGAGAGGGAGAGGCGATATAGCATAGTGTCAAGCTAACGGTGATGTACATTGATTTTCCCACACTGTTGGCAGCACTAGAAGCCTGTAATGCGCTTTATTGTGTTTTAATGTTTCAGTAAATTCTTCAACTTGAAGCCTCACTTTTAACACTGGAGAAGGTTTTAGTACAATATATTTCACTTCACTTACAGCGGACAAATACGACTTGTGAGCTCATATCATTTGTTACGAACAGTACTTATAATGCATTATGTCAACAATTCATAACGCATAATAAGCATGGCTATAACATGTAATACGTTTTATAAAATATTTATAGCCATGTTTACGATGCCGTATGATCGCATTATAACATGTTACAAATGTGACATTCATAAAAAGTGTTACCAGTTTTTTTACTTAAAATCCACTTATACAGTTTTCATAAAAATTTTCTTATTTGAGAATCTACACACACTCAAACAGTTCTGAGGTTTCAGATCACAGCACAAATCTGATGTAGATTTTTTTTCTTAACCTTTTTGTGGTGTTGGGGTCTATGGGATCCATTTTCACTGTTTACCATTATGTGTGTGAGGTTGGACAACATAGACAGGCTGCTGACTAGCTACACCTGCTAAAGGAGGACCCTACACTGGCCACATGTGATATTTTAAACATCTGATACTTTACCATAAATTGTTATGGATGTATTGATTTAAAAAAAAAAGTAAACATAATAAGTAACAAAAATAACACCACACAAGGGTTAAGACCTTTCTGTACAATTTTCATGCAAATGAGCTGAGCGGTGAATAATTAGATTGTTGTGGCACAATAACTGAAATTGTCATGCCCACAGAACTGCAATGAGATGTAACTCTGGAACACACAGAGAGCAGGTGAAATAGTTGGTTGATAGCTTTATTATTATGTTAGATGATTTTATAAGTTTAAAAACAATTCTAGCCTGCTATGTGGCTCTGCATAGACTCATTCTCTTTGCTCTTCAACATGCATGTGTTAGCAACACGGCTCACTGAAAGTATGCGTTCACACAGTGCATGACTATGGCAGATTTATATTTATATATATTTTATATATATATATAAAATCCTTATTAATTAATATTCTATAAATTTTTATTCAAATATTAACACTTTTCTCAGCAAATAAACACATAATTCACAAATAAATAGATTTTGAAAATGTGTCTTTCGCAATATATATATATATATATATATATATATGTCAGTGAAATATTATCGAGACTGAATCTCGGCTCCAAAGTGTGCAGCATAGTGTGAAAGCCCTGCTTCTCAACGACTGAGAACTGGCGTGCAGACTGCAGGTCACATAGCAACGACGTCTCACCTGGCTAATAGCGAACGAAAAGATAAGAGATTTAAGACGAACATTTAGAGACAAATGGACTTATTCGCATTTAAAAGCAGCACAGTCGGTTTTCTGGTATGTTAAATCTGCAAAGAGAGACTGCCTGTCTCTAAAAAGTTGCGAAGATGAAGTCGCTTCTCTTTCAAATTTTCCCGCTCCACCTTAAATGGTGCAGAAGTTACATTTGGCGCCTCAGGCAGAATTTAAGGTGGAACTGGAACATTTGAACGAGAAGCTGGCAAATGAGAAGTGACTTCAGCTTCGTAACTCAGTCGAACGATTAGAGACATTTTAAAAGAAACTGTTCTAGTTTTGAGGAAAAGTGTCCTGGTGGAGGTGGGAGGAATGCAATTATAGCTAATGCTTAAAGCAGAGCAAAGTAAGTGCTTTTGCGTCGATTTTTCTATACTAGGATATTAACGCATACTCAGACATACTGGACATTAAATGTTGTGGGCCCCCAAGGTGGAGTCCCATTTGGGTTGTGACTCCTGACCTAACCTGTCTTTTAATGCAGAGCTGATCAGACTTCTCACTCATCCATGTGTGTTTTTGTTATGTGCCGCCACAGACTGTCCTGGTGCTGCCACTTATACATATATATATATATATATATATATATATATATATATATATATATATATATATATATATTCATGATTGCATTCTGCACTTTAGAATAATTTTAGTGTAGTAAAGAACCACTTTTAGAGTGGTGTTTATAAAGTAAATATATTTAAACTTTAAAATCCTGAATCCTGAAACCCCCACTTCCTGCATTCCTGTCTGTGTTAACTGACCACAGTAGTGGGTGACAGTCATCCAAAGTTAGCATGGTGAAGAATCCAAGACCTTCACAAAACAAAGGAACTAGCCCTTTGACTGGAGAACTGATCTATATTCCTTGTGCACAGGTACCAGACACCTAGCCAGCCTGTAAAAATTGGACTGACCCATACAACGGTTATAATAAAACTTAAAAAAAAAGATTTCAACCAGTATACCACCTGCATGCTACAGATACAGGTTAGGCTGATATACACTCAAGTATTCCTTTCATGGAGTGCAATTATTCACTGACAAAAACATTTTTTTTTCATCACTGACTGAAGTAAAAAAGATTCATATCTCAGACCAAATCTAAATAGATTACAATCTTAGACCAATGCTGCATGCACAATAAAAAATGCATGTTTATCTTTACAGATGACAGACATAGACTAAAGACATTAAAGAGGCTTACCTCTCCATTCAGGAAACAGTAGAGCACGGCTACCACAAACCCCTAGAGAGAATCAGAGTGAGAATACAGTTAACCAGTGGTCAGCGATTATAAATCTGCTGGTCTCAGTGCTTTTAAATGAACGTCTGTGGCATTACAATGTTTCCAGCACTGCGTAGCATGATTGTGTGAACTGCTTTATATTGAAGTCACATAGCAGTGTTAAATAACAGTCTCTGTGTAGGACACTGCATTACTCATTGGCCTCTAATGTTCACTGAGACACTGTGTGACAGTTTTTCTTTCAAAGGCACTAATCTTGCTCACACTGGATGAAAGCTAGCACTGCTTACTTAACCTGTTCGTAATTAGGAACACAGTTTTTGGTAAAGGATTCTTTCAAGAGAAAACAGAAAGAGGAGTCTATGTTTACTGATAACTATGGCTGTGCAAAGGTACTC
Organism: Pygocentrus nattereri; assembly: GCF_015220715.1. Taxonomy (NCBI): domain Eukaryota; kingdom Metazoa; phylum Chordata; class Actinopteri; order Characiformes; family Serrasalmidae; genus Pygocentrus; species Pygocentrus nattereri. Next base: position 12,570,938 of record NC_051229.1, on the reverse strand, counting down.
GAATACTCTGTTAACTGTTTGAGATACTGAAATCTCTTATTCTTATTTGTTACAAGAATAATTCAAGAAAATATAGAGGTTAACAATTTAAATAAACAAAGACTTTATGTTTTATAATTTTTCAGCTCTATGTTTATCATATTTATCACATGTATGTTTTATGACAATTCTGCTCTTACTTGTCACTATAAACACCAAACAGCTATTACATAACCACCTCCTTCTTTCTACACTCTGTTCAGGACCACCACAGCGCAGGTACTATTTGGGTGGTGGATCACTCTCAGCACTGCAGTGACACTGACATGGTGGTGGTAAGTGTATGTTGTGCTGGTAAGAGTGGATCAGACACAGAAGTGCTGCTGGAGCTTTTAAACACTGTGTCCACTCACTGTCCACTTTATTAGACACATGTGGCTTGTTGGTTCAGCTTGTAGATATAAAGTCAGAGACGATAGCTCATCTGCTGTTGCACAGTTTGTGCTGGTCATCCTCAAGTCCTTCATCAAAGGTCACTGGATGCTGTTGGCTGGATATTTTTGGTTGGTGGACTATTGTCAGTCCAGCAGTGACACTGAGGTGTTTAAAACTTAGACACTGCTGTGTCTGATCCACTCACATCAGCACAAAGCAAACTAACTTAGCTGATAATAGTGAAGTCCAGAAACAATGAAAATATATTACTGACAAACTAACATTTTGGCACATCGTCCAATGAGGAGCAAAGACTTTGCATAGAAGACGAGTTGTTATCAGCATCCAGCATTGCACTGGTTAGCTGTAGTATTAGCTCATTAGCTCATCTGAGGAAGGAGCATCGGCTAGTTTTGTTGTCCAACTGCTTTTTTGCCTTCTAACAGCCCTGTTCAATAACTCTGGTGGAATTAGTAAGAAGGAATCAAAATGAGATAAAACAGATTTATTACTATTAAATAAAATAATAAAAAAGTATTGAATTTAAAGGCAGAGGTAATGATGAGAGATTTCTTTACAATTCTTTTGAACTGTCTAATTAAACATCCAATTCAAGTGATTTACTTTTACAAATTCAAATTCAAAAAGAGTATTTGCATAACATACAAGTTTTTGGAGCCCCCAGTCAATAATATGCTTAACATAAACAAATGTGGCCTGTGCAAAAGTTACATTATTCTATATTTTATGTTAACCTCAGCAAATAAATATAACTTGTGCTCTAAAATTAGCAGAAAAAGCCACTTATTTTCATTTAGACAATCAACAAAATGTAATTTGATCAGGTCTGTTCAAACTTTTGCCCATGATTGAAATGGACATGAAATGGATATCTCTAGATGGAGGAGAGCCTGGAGTGTGTTTGCTTTACCTGGAACGATCCGAGGCCTAGTTCAAACACCAGTCTCTCCCTCTTGCTGACGTCCTCGGGAGAAAAGGCAAACACAGTGTAATGGATACCGAACAGAGGGATGAGCAGCAGGGTGGAGCGGGCCAACCTCCTGGAAACACACACCACAATGTCCGGCACATCAATCCATGGCTGGACTCAAATCATGTAGTCAGTACAACAATAAAAACGATGCCGCTGTAATGAAGTGTTACAGAATGTGACGATATCCACCAGACTGGAGTGATATCGCTAAACATACTGCAGTATCACACTGGACTCAAACACCAAAGGCACCACGACACAGTGTGGGATTCCAGTTTTATAACAGATCCACCAGCCGACACAACCAGGGAGGGTTCTGAAAGTTTGGGGATCTAAGCTGTATCCTACTCGCAGCCCCGCAGCCCATTCTTGTCATGTTATTTTGTGTGCAAATTAATAGTTAATTAATTTTGGTAAGGTAAGTTGGTAAGTTGAAGAAACTCTAAATAATAACACTACAATTTCCCAACTATATCTATATAAACTAAATTGTCTATATACATACAATTCATAAATACAAGCTATTTTTCTTATAATATTGTGATTGATAAGAATGAAATAAATAAACTCATACCCTTGTGGCCTGGGGACACTAAGCAAGAAATGGCAAGGCACACAACCAAATCAAAATCCAAATTGGGTTACATTTGGGACGGATTACCAACTGGGTTAACTTGGCATTTGCCCAGTAGCCCCAGGCACTGGGAAGCCCTCAACCAGCATAGAAATATAATAGATTGTCTTGTCTATACACATATTATTTGGTAATACTATCGGTGTGTGGATATGGATTTGTAATCAATGAATAATGTGGTCAGCTAAGTTTAAGAAGTGACCTGATAAGTTTGGCCTGGATTCCGTTGCTATTTTCCAGGCTTGTTACATCTAGGACCATTATTCAGTAAATGCATAGGAAACAATGCAAACTGACCGAGTTATTCCTAAAGTAGAATTCCACTCTTTTTTTATTGCATAGTTACACAGTTAAGATGTTAAAAAGTCTTTCAGAGTGGTTTGATGTGAAGTGCTCCACCCTGCCACCTGACAAAGGTCAGAACTGAACCAGACATCTAATGCATCTAATGCATCTAATGCATCTTACAAAAGCTTATTACATTAAATGGTTACAAATACCTCGTTTAATACGTGAGACATTGTTTTATGATAGTTTTGCAGTTTTTTTTTATCCTTTTAAGCACTGAAAAAAAAAGAAATTCACTGACTTTACTTGATTCAAATGTGTTCATTGGTTTCACACAAATAAAACATATTACATGAACTAAAATTCTTGCCAAAAGGAAGTAAATTGAATTTTATTAAATGTGCAAATGACATACACACTTGAGTCAAGTAAATAAGCACTTTTTATTTTGCGGTAAAAATCTGTTACGCACCAGATACTATCAAGTCTGCACCATTTACTGTTTAGTGAGTAACTCTTTGGTAAGAACCAGACACTGTTTGGTGAGCACTAGATACTATTTAGTGAGCACCACAAACTAAATAGCAGTACTGTTTGGTGAGCAACACAAACTATTTGGTGATAATCACATTCTGTTTGGTGAGCACCAGAAACTGTTTGGTGAGCCCCAGATTCTATTTGGTAAGCATCAGAAACTATTTGGTGAGCACAACATACTATTTGGTGAGCATCAGAAGCTATTTTGTGCTCATCAAACAGTATCCGGTGCACACCAAATATTATCTTGTACTCTCCTGATAACAATAACCTAATACATTGTTGCCAAGTACTGGATTTTGAACTGCAGTATAGAACATGCTTAAAATTATGTTTACTTAAAATGTAAGTAAAATGTAAATAATGTTTTTAAGGGTGAATTTTGAGAATAAGCTTTTCAGTGCTCATTTGGAAACACCACACCAGCCTGTACAATGCTATTTGGGCTTGAAGGTCAATGAAAAGAAAAATGGCCAGTATTATGAGCATATTATCACTGTATTATGCAGTGAGTCTGTCACTGCAGGCAGCAGTGCTATTCGAAAACCTTTGAAATCCCATATGGACTCATGCATGCAGCACACAAATACTGTTGGTTTATTACAAGGCCTCAAGACTTTAAACACATGACAATGTGATGGTATACACCCACTCGCTCACACTTGTGGTAATTAAAACACAGACACATAGACATGCACACACACACACACACGCACACACACGCACACACACACTTACAGGGTGATGGCAGAAAGCTCTGACATCCTGCACGAATGCTGGACAGCCTGTGCTGGCTCACTGAAGCATTTCTGTGCACAGCTGCTAAACACGACAAAGACAACACAACAAAGACAACAAACACCTCTTTAGGACAGAACACTCACATACACTCTTTTACACATCTGAGCATACACACACAAAACAATTCAAGCAGTGACACTCCTCCTGAACACACACACACACACACACACACACACACACATATACACAGTTTGCAACCTTCAGCAACATTCAGCCTAAAAATGCATTTTGTGGCATCAAATTGATGTCTGCCACATCTTTTCATAATTATTGTAATATTGTAAAATTGTTATTCTATACACTATATGGCCCTTCTAGTTATTGAGCTGAACTGTTCCAGCCACATACAATACTAACAAGTGTACAAAATCAAGCACAGAGCCCAATCTCCATAGGCAAACACTGGCAGTAAAAGAGTCAATCTGATTTCAGTTTCTGAAATTTCGGCCACGCTAGATCTGCCCTAGACAACTGTAAGTGCTATTATTGTGAAATGGAAGCATCTAGGAGGAACAACAGCTCCACACAAACTCACAGAGCAGGCCACCAACTATTACATTAGTGACTACAGAGTTGCAAACTGCCTCTGGAAGCAACATCAGAACCAGAATTGCTGGGAGCCATGGCTGAGCAGTTGCTCAGTTGCTAGGACCACTGTACACATGCCAAGTGTCAGTTGGAATGGTTTAAAGCATGTCCGTACTGGACACTGTAGCAGTGGAGATGTTTTCTCTGGAGTGAAGAATCACACTTCACTGTCTAAAGGATGCCAGGAGAGCACTACCTACTGGGAAGCATTTTGGCAGCAGTAAAGTTTGGTGGTGGAGGGATAATCGTAGGTTATAATGGGCTGGTTTTCAGGGTTTTGGCTTGGCATCTTAGTGCCAGTGAAGGGTGATGTTCACTGCATACAAAGACATTTTAGTCAATTATATGCATAAAACTTTGGGGCAATAGTTTGGGAAAGGCCCCTTCCTCTTATAGTATGGCTGTGCCCCTGTGCACAAAGCGAGTAAAGACAAAGCCATAAAGACCTGATTTGCTGACTGTGGTGTGGAGAAACCTGTCATAGCTGCACTCCAAAATCTTGCAGACAGCCTTAGGAGGCTGTTATAGCTGCAAGGTGGGGTGCACTCCACATTAACTGATATGGTTTTGGAATTGGACGTCCAACAAGTTCATATATGTGTGCTGGTCAGGCGTCCACCTACTTTTAGCCATATAGTGTGCGTCCAAACCAAATACTATTTGCATTTGTCATGTGTAGTGTGTTGTGAATTTGAGCCCTGCGTGATTTTCTAACACATTTGCACATGGACATGTTAAATTTTACCGTAGTTAGCTGTGTTTGCCATTTATTTAATGCACTGCAGTGTTACATGTGTGTTATGTGAGCTAGTCAGTGAGCTTTGTTGGTAAGCTACTTATTGTACTCAGATTTTAAAAGCGATCAAAATCCATTGTTTAGCCCATCAGGGGGAGAGTCTCTTGGCTAACCACATATTGTACTGCTTGTGCTGTAAGCATCTGTTGTCGAATAAAAAGCATTGCCGTTTCCAACAATGCTTCCTGCTCGAGCGCTGCTTTGTTGACACTACAGTATGGTCAATTACCATAAACAACTTACACTGCAAAAAATGGTATAGTGACAAGTGAGACTGATCTAGTCATTATATCCAATCTTTGTCATATTGTAAGCTTACTATAACCTTTTTTTTCATTTATTGTTACTTTAAGTGATATTAAGGGAAATTAATTTCACTACCCTGAGCTGCTTTTTACTGTGTCGCTCCAGGGTTTGAAAGTTTTGAACAGCTTTGATAACCTTTCTCATTCTTGTCACATCCTAAGATCTTTATGGTTATAATGTAATGATTATAGTTCTACTACGCCTCCGGCTCTTCTACATGCCTCCATCAAACCCACACATAACAATTCCCATGATTCTCTGGACTCTGACACCGTGAACTCAACTAATCAGGAACCACTTCCCAGATCTATTGTCACCTGCTTCTCATTATCCTCTGTGTATAAATACCTGCCTGTTTTGTAGAGTTCTTTACAAAGTATTGCCAACTTTTTTCACTGAGCTTTCTTTTCTTTTTCTTATCTTCCCATGTTCTGGCCTGTTCTTTGTTCTCATTCTTGTCTTTAGATTCCCCTTTTGGTATTGTTTGTCTTGGACTGAGTGCTGTTTCAGCTTTGACTCATGTATTTGACCCTCTTTTTTCGGTTAGCGCTCATGTTTGTATTTCTACTCTCCGCTGTTCTGAACTGGCCTGGCTTAGACACTCCTTTTGTTTTGCTGCTCTTTGTTAATAATCTGGTTATTTGGTTTAATGTTACAAGTTCAAATTCATGTTATATAGACACATATCAATTCATGGAATTTAGCAATTACTTAACAGTCGCTATTGTACGTGAGCTTCAAGTTTACAGATTTTCTGATCTCTTCTAAATTCAGGGAAACATCTCAAATTTACTGCCTTTGGGAGATCAGTGGCAAACCATGATTAATACAGCTGGGCCTTCAGTTCAGACCAAAAATATAAACAAAAAAAAAAAAAAAGAGAAAGAAAAAACGCATATACCATATTGCTAATTTCTGCTACCTCTATGGAATTTCTAATAGTATGTTAGCACTAAGCCAACACTGATGCATATTAACATTTTTTGTCAATTTTATATTAAACACAGTCATTTGAAACTTGTAAAAGACATCCCAGGCTCTATTTGAAACTTGTACCACAACAATATATGTTTTACCTTATATGTTGCAGTTTTACTCTATTTTTTTTTTTACAGTGACTATTACAGTGTCCTGGCATTGACTCCTTCACATTCCTAAATTCTGACATTTTCTTCTCACTAAATTAGTAAGACTCAATTGTAAATCAAAACATGATTATTTGAATCCACTCTACTGTCATTACATTAGTGAATAATGAACAAGGCCTTCAATTCAGCTCCTGAAGTCCTAGCAAATGAGAGACTTTGCTTGTTGTATATACCAAGACACCACAGAGAAAACAATCCTGATTGGATATCACTCCATTGGCCATTTTATTTTGATTCCAACCAAAACCCAAGAATGAGATGAGTATTACTATAATAGTAGCAGAGTTGTTGTTAAATACAACAAGCATGATGATTCTAAACTAAAAAAGTGAAGTATGCCATGTATTTTTTGAAATCCTAGAAAACATCTAGGCCTTCTCTAAAGCCCTTGAAGTGCAGATAGAGATTAGGTTATAAATGCAGGACACAAATGCAACACATTAGTTCAAAGAATCACTGAAATGATAAGAAAAACTGCGAAACGTGTTAAGCACAGCTCGTATTAACCATCTGTATAAAATCTCAACAACTGCACGTGGACAAGCACGTGCCAATCCAAACCTACAACTCGTCCATCCAGTCCTTCTGGAGAAAACTGCCACCACAGGGGTCCTGAATCAGCAGAACAGTTTGTCCTTCCTAACACTGCATAATCACCAAGAACAACAGACCCAGAAACATTACAGTGCCATTCACAGAACTACAAAACGGTCTGCAGCTGCAGTAACTGCAGTGCGGAACGTCCATTCATCTATAATACTCCCATCAAACTTGACGCCGCAGGGTGTCAGTGCCTAATAATGCTAGAAACACTATCGATCAGCCTCTTAGATGTGTCAGAACTGCACGGACTATCTGTATGGAGTGTGTGTGTCTCTGTGTGTAAGAGATTTGGGTTTCCATGATGATTGAGACAGGCTGACTTACAGGTAAATGCTGGACTCATTCCCTCCAACATCTGGAGACTGCAGCTTCTGGACGAGGATGATGATGATCCCAATGAAGAGCACAAAGTTAATCTGTTAAGATGAAAAACAAAAAGAGTTGTTTGTGCCATTGTTTACAGTGAAAAAACAGAGACGCACCAATCACAAATTTGTATGATTTTTTTACAGTTAAATTGACCGATGGGTGATTTTTATTAGCCTTTTTTAACTTGAACATTATGCCTTATGTCCTTAATGAACAAAAGAACCACACCAGCACATTTGCAGTGAGGCTGTTAGGCTTACCATAATAGAAGCAACAACAGGTCCCTTGATCACCCACCAGAGGGCAGTGTTGTCATTCATATCCCAGCAGCTGCACCAAGAAAAGAAAATCAATGCAAATTGAGGCAGTGCTAGGCTGATCCTTGTCATTTAAACATGACCAGTGTTTTCCCAGAGGTCAAAACTGCCCACAACGATCCCTTTTATTCCCCTTAAAGGACCAAATTAACAGGCAGAAGGGACATTTCTGTCAGCCGCAACAAAACCTACCCAGAGTCATCAAAATGCAGCCGCAAAACCGCCCATATCGTCACACAAATGGTTGGGGTTCCTGGAACGCAGCAGAAAAAAACAAATAGTCTTTTTTCTTGTAGGTACTGCTTCTCTGCACCAATACAGAAATGGCACTTCATCTCTACAAAGATGTTCCAAGGTCAATGAAGGTGACAGTACTTGATCAATGAAATGCATCTATTAAACATCTTTTAAACATCTATTCATCTGCTACAACCCTACATGAGCAATGTATTTAATAAAACAAGCAAACAGTACAGAGCTATCTTAATCATGTAAAATTAAATGCATTAGTTGTTTTTTTTACTTGTACAAACACCTGGAGAATCTGTAGAAAATGATTTTTAACACTGGCCTCCTGTCAGTCATTTATTTAGATCCTCCCCTACACCACATAATTCTGCCCCATCTCTGTCTGCCCAGTTCAGAACACATGGCTGCGCAGGAAGGGTTAAGTAATGGGGGGGTACAGTGTGCTGTGCTGAACTGGAGCTTTCTGTGTGCTACCGTGTTTTCTATCACTGTATAAAAGAAGCTCCATGCAGTCTTTATTATTGCACTGAATTCACAGCGCTGTTGTTATTGATTTCATCAGAGGTGATCACAATAAATGACAACTGAAGTATGAAGTATATTTATAATGTCCAGTTTTTTCCTGTCTAAAGAGGTATAAAAGGAATAAAAATCTACACATCATATTCTAGGTATGTCTAAATAAATGCGACAACAGGACTGCAAAAACATTTTAAAGAAGAGTTTAAAACAGAAACAGACTTTATTCTCACTATTAAGTAGCCATATCCTACATTTTTATTCCATAAACATGTACATGATTATTTACACAAAATAGCCCTTATAACCTCAATTTGAATGAGTATAGCCAACCTGCTGCACACTGAATAGGTGGATTTATGTAAATGCATTGTTTTTTTTTTGTGAAACAGTGAATGCAAAACAGGCTTTTTCTGCAGCTTATTTTGAATGTTAAACAGTCTCTACCGTCTACACTTTAACTCTTCCGTGATATGGGCCCTTTATAGGGCTAAAATGACACAGCCTACCCCAGCCAATGATGGTGTACCAGTAGAAGTATCTCCTCTCTGGGAAGAAGGTTTCCACCAGCAGAGTGAAGAGATACAGGCCTTCGATGAAGAGCCAGAAGTAATTAGACATGACACAGTAGTGGAAGAACACCATCACTGCTTTACATGCCACCTAGAAGTAAGAATATACATGAGAAATACAGAACAATGGCAGTTAAAAGAATAATCAATATAATATGACAGACAACCTATGGTAACTAGGGATGTGACGGTTATTGTTTTTAACTATATGCTGTGGTATTAAATATAAAAATCGATAACCACATACAATTACCATCTTTTTAATAAGTCATAGTGGAAGTAAAAGAGATGAGTAGTTTGATGCGAAATGGTTCATTTTTAGTTACTGGGTTAGATTTACAGTTATTTACAGTAGACTTACAGCAGTGGTGATAGGAACCAAGGGTCACGATGCCAACAGCGCCAATATGGCCATCTTCTTTACTATCCAGCCATTTTATTTACTATCCATTTTATTCTATCAAACTTACATTTGTCTTCTTAGGTTTTATATGTAATATTGATCATGTTAACTTAAAAAAAATGTTTTGGGGGGACTATTAAACCTTACAATGTCCTGTATGTATCTGTATGTCATGGGCTAAATGAATAAGGCCTAAATCTTATTTCAAATCTATCATTAAACAGGCATCAGGAAGCATATTCATAACTATTTTTAGTTAGTTTTTAGATGTTAAAATTTAGATATTAAATTCTTTGGATGTCTGGTTCCAATCACTACTGTATATCTACTGTAATGTTTACTCTGTATATCTAGAATGACACATTTCATGTCAAAACACTCTGAGTTTGTCTTAGCCATTTAATTATGAAAAGATTTTTGAAAGTATTTAAAAGGCTATCAATAAATCCTGTGATTTTAGTATATTTTAACAAAATCTCAATAGTACCAACTAAAATCCTGGTTATGATATCATGATAAGAAATACCCTCCCATCACTAATGGCAGCATAATCATCTAAAATAAAACGTTTTTGTCTACATAGACATAATACTGTCTCAATGTACCCTGGCATCGAAGACTTAAGATTAAGGTTAGTTAATGTGTAAACATTCCTAAAGATAAAGGTAAAATCAAAAGTAACACGTTTCTTATTATTACTATTATTTTTAGGTTCTCTCATAGGACCTATATGGTAAAGGTTCTATACCAATTAAAGCTTTTTCATAGAACTGCACGTCCAAGCCAACACCTGTTCAGGAACCATTACTTTTTATAAATACAGTACGTCATTCACCCCCATTCACTGTAATAGCTGCAAGAGTGGCCTTTATCATGCTCATCAATTTCTCCCTGATTTAATCAGGCCAAGTGATGTCATCAGAATGGTCTCTGATTGGCTGCCAGACCAAACTCTGAGCCCTCGGTCAGGTGTATTAGGAGCACATGCGGAGCTGAGCAGGTATTGACATGGTAATGCAGCACTAATGGAATATTTCCATGGCCTGCTGATCTGGGCTGCTACAACGTTAATTACAGTTGTTTTGCAGACAGAGGCCAGGGCCAGCAGAGCGGGTGCTGCTCTCTGCAAAGCGAAAGCCTGAACCCAGGTGATCTTAGTGAGCAGTACTTTGTGCGTTTCTGATGCAAATGGAACTAAAACTATTGTCTTGTTTGCATTCATCGCTTAATTTACATAACATGCATTATGTTTGGCTTCTAATGGAGCACATAATTCATTTAAATAGGCTGGAGAATTACTGACTAGTACTGACTAGTGCTATGCACAATATAGAAAATAATGTAATAATGAACAATATAGAAAACAACAATGATAATACTAATAACTGTGCACACAGCAATCCTCATACTAAAGTGTATTTGCTTATTGTTTACATGTGTACAGACATAAACAAACTGCGACTATGTTTTCTATTCTAGACTTTCACTTTATACGACTGATACAGCAGGTAACTACTGCCTAAAAATATAAAGCATAGCTGAAATAGTACAGTGCACTCTTAGAAAAGATGGCTCTTCATAGGTTCTTTAGTAAAGACGGTAATGCTATATAGTCATGAACACTCAAAGAACCCTTTGCATGTTAAAAATGTTTTTTGCATCATGAAAGGGTTCTTCAGAGAGATGGAGAATGCGCTGTATATGGTTCTTTATAGAATCCTTTTGTAAAGAGTTCTATATAGCACCAAGAAGGTGCTGTATATATATATATATATATATATATATATATACATATATATATATATATATATATATATATATATATATATATATATATATATATATATATATATATATATATATATAATGTAAATAAAAGCTTGACATTGTAACAGTAGAAGAACCCTTTCTGATGCATTTTCAAAAAGGTTCTATATAGGCCCATCTATAGCTCATACTCCATCAATCTGGAGAACACATTCATGATGCAAAGAACGTTTTAAATATGCAAAGGGTTCTTTGAGTGTTCATGTCTCTATACATAGCCATTTTCTTTACTATAGAAGAAGCATCTTTTTTTTAATGTAGCACTTTTCCTGAGCAAATACATGTGCACTGCTGATAGAAATTGCTTTTTACATTTCAATTTTCTCAGGTGCCTAAAACTTTTTCACAGTACTATATATATAAGACAAGACTGATGCAATGAAAAGGCCTCACCGTGTGGACAAAGCAGTGGTCACTGTCTTCCTCAGCATACAATACCCCATCCTTAATGAAGACGGAGATGGCTCGCAGGATGAACGACACAAACAAGTTCATGTGGATGAAGTTCCTGGTGCAGTGCAGCTTCCTGTCAAAGCCATGGACAAGATAAGTGTGCACTAATGAATGGGTTGCGTTACTCTGAGAACAGTGTGTATGAAGAAGATACAGGAGCGAACAGGAATAACAGTGAGATTAAAAAAAAGTCTGCACAGGGTTTCAGAGCACATTTCATTGCAAGTCCTGCGACAGCCAGCAGAATTAAATCAGAATCACTTGGAGGAGGGGAAAAAATAGCGCTCCCTCCAACTGGCAGGATGAAATTCAATTTCCAGTGCAGGACAACCGGATCTGAAATGGAATTGACCCTTAGACAGGTTTCCCCAATATCTGCTTTATGCAGTGTGATTACTGGACATAGGGCTGTTAGACTGACCTGAACCTGCAAAGGATGACCATAGCAGTGGTGAGGGACACCAGGGAGGTGCTGTAGCCCACTGTATAAAGAGCCTTCACTGATGCATAGTACATATCCTGTAGAAACAGCAAGGAGCACATGATAAACATACATGCAAAGGAAATATATTTACATATTGTTTGACATATATGTAAATATCAATAATGGACATTTTATACATATGATTACATCTGTGCATATATCGGGATATATCTGAATATTAAACATGGCATATTCTACTATATTTTGAACATATTTAAAAACATCACATAATTCCACATTTATTACATACATTTTAATATGAGTAATTATATCTATGTATATTTTTCTTCCATGTGGGAACAGCAAGCAAAAAAAACTGTTCCTGTGTTTTTGTGCAGTGGGTCATAATCTACATTTTCTTTTTCAATCCCCCCCGAGGTAAATTTATGACATTTGCCTGGCTTTATGTTGTCATAATTCATTTCTTTAAGGCCATCTTATATCCTCCATCCATCTTATATATTATATGGCTGCATTTGTTACTAATATATATATATATATATATATATATATATATATATATATATATAATATAAAAAATAAATCTCCATTCTGATTAGCTGCCATGTATTGTGTCATTGTGTCTCTTTCAAAAAGCAGTCCAGGCTGGCACTGCATGAGAAGGCCTGGCTCACAGTCTCTGCTCTAATTCATCCCAAAGGTGTTCTGTTGGGTTGAGGTCAGGACTCTGTGCAGGCCAGTCAAGTTCTTCTACACCAAACTCACTCATCCATGTCTTTATGGACCTTGCTTTGTGCACTGATGTGCAGACATGTTGGAACAAGAAAGGGCTATCCCCAAACTGTTCCCACAAAGTTGGGAGCATGAAATTGTCCAAAATCTGTTGGTCTGCTGAAGCTTTTAGAGTTCCTTTTACTGGAACTAAGGGCCGAGCCCAAATCCTGAAAAACAACCCCACACCATAATCCCCCCTCCACCAAACTTTACACTTGGCACAATGCAGTCAGACAAGTACTGTTTTCCTGGCAACCACCAAACCCAGTCTTATCCATCGGATTGCCAGACGGAGAACCGTGATTCGTCACTCCAGAGAGCACGTCTCCACTGCTCTAGAGTCCAGTGGTGGTGCTTTACACCACTGTATTTGATGCTTTGCACTGCGCTTGGTGATGTAAGGCTTGGATGCAGCTGCTCGGCCATGGAAACCCATTCCATGAAGCTCTCTACGCTGTTCTTGAGCTAATCTGAAAGCCACATGAAGTTTGGAGGTCTGTAGTGATTGACTCTGCAGAAAATTGGTCACCTCTGCACACTACGTGCCTCAGCATCCTCTGACCCCGCTTTTTACATGGCCTACCGCTTCATGGCTGAGTTGCTGCCGCTCCACTTTGTTATAATGCCACTGACAGTTGACTGTGGAATATTTAGTAGTGAGTAAATTTCATAACTGGTTGCACAGGTGGCATCCTATCATGGTACCACGCTGGAATTCACTGAGCTCCTGAGAGCAATCCATTCTTTCACTAATGTTTGTAGAAGTAGTCTGCAGGCCTAGGTGCTTGGTTTAAACACATGTAGCCATGGAAGTGATTGGAACACCTGAATTCAATGATTTAGATGGGTGACTGAATACTTTTGGCAATTTAGTGTAAAAAACAATAAACATTTGTTTTTCCTTGATGTGGGCCCTTTAATGTGCAGCAGTAGAAAGTGTATTTTGAAAGACCACATACAGGTTTGGTGCCATTCTCATCAGGCAGGCAGGCATCCACGTAATGTGGGTAAGGTTCAGACCAGCCGTCTTCAGTACAGTTCCTGCTGATCTTCCCAAGGCCTGTGAAACCACCAACAAACAATCAATATCAGATTTACAGTGATACTTGGTGAAAAATGTACACATTTTAGGCCTTTATTCATATGTAGTCCATCACCCAAGACATGTTTGATGTATAAAGTTTGCTTTTTTAGTTTTGTACTAGACTATGAGGCTAATGAAGCTAACATGTAATGATCCCAAGCAGTGCTGGCCTGAATAATTAGAAAAATCAAGGATTTGTTCCTTATGTTGGTATTCGATTCTATATTTAGTACTCGAAAACACTGTTGAACTACAGCTTGGTTATGACTGAGCTCAACTCAGCCTGTGTTGCTCTCAGTGCACTATGAAATGTAAATTTAAGTGTTTTTAGGGGCAATGTTGAGAATGTTGAAATGTGAAGCCCTACATGTTAGCATCATCAAAACTGTGTGGATAAATATTTGCAAACTTGCCTCAAAGCATGCTCTTGTTGAGAAATCTCGATTACATTTTGCCTATAGTTTCTGACACTGTACAATATACTGTTATAAACAAAAATGGATAAAAGTTGAGTAGAGTTTAGCCTTCAAGGTTGCTACTACTACTTAACCACATTTTGTTTATTTTTATAGATAACAAACTTTAAATACCAAACATATATTGTCTAATTATCATTTTAAATACTGGACTAAGTAGTGTTGAATGAAGCATTGTAAAATAAATTTAATAGAAATAATTTTAAGAAATAATAATAATAATAATAATAATAATAATAAGAAGAAGAAGAAGAAGAAGGAAAAGTAGGAAAAGACGAAGAAGAGGAACAAGAAAAAAATGCGAACACTGGCAATACTTTCAGTGCTTGGACCCCTAATTAACAGCAATGTATTGTAACAGATGAAGCTCAAATATAAACTGTACCTACAAAAAAGGATATGAGAGTCACTCACCCTCCTCGGGACTCATAAACCCAAAGAGCTCAGGGCAGTTGACCACGACAATCTCGCCTATGCTGGCAGCCTGCCAGCATGTCAGGTTATCCCACTCCCAAGCACAGCCTGTGGGACAAAACACGAAGCACTTACACAGACACATCAGCCTCAATATACCAAAAGGCCACAGGCCAGTCAACCCTTAATACGCATCATGTGTCAACTACTTTTAAAACTGTCATAAGCAATTTTTCATGAAGATTAACCCTTGTATTATGTTGAGAAAAAAATACATATATTATGTTGTGGGTCATTTTGACCCGTATTATGTAAAACCACTCAAAACAGTCAAAAATGAAGTTAAACCAATAGGAACTTTATTTTAGATCATACAAACATTTAGAATAGATGAGAAGAAGAGATATACAATTCCATTTGTCGGAAAGGACAGCGTCCTCTGAATGGAACAAGGCGCTCATCGACAGTAACATGGGGGCCAGGATTATACAATAAAGGCAGGATTTTGACCCATTTATCCCAAACATCTCTGATCGCTGCAAGTTTGTCTCTCTCGCGTCGACCAGCTCTGGTGTCACGGTTGTCAAATCGGATCACGCGAGAGATCATGTGAAATGTCTCCAAAGACATTGTTGCTCGGAAGATTGGCCTTCCATTCTCTTCATTCCATAGACTAGCAGTTGCTTCACCCTTTGACCTGTATACTCCAGCTAATACGAGAATTCCAATGTAAGCATGCAAGTCAGTTGGATCCAGTGACTTCCATTTTTCTTGAAAGACACGCCTCCCCTCCAAGTTGGTCATGTCAAGGATTATCTTCTCTATGGGTGGGGATATGAAGAGCTGAAATGCTGATTCAATATCATCAACTCTTGTGACAGCAAATCTTGTCGGACCAGGAGTCATTTTGATGACATTAGAAGATGACAATCTGCCTCGGCTTTGGTGTGGTGATGTTGACCATTTTATTTTACCATCTTTAGATGTCCATATCCCCTCTGTGGATGAAGATTGTGGCGTTTCTTGGTTTTCATCTGTTGAAGGGACACTAGTAGACTCGTCCTCTGAATCCTCATCATCATGGGAAAATTGACAATCTGGACAAGCATTGTCCTCTGGCTCTGAGGAATCCTCCATCTCTGAAATATCTTCCTCTACATCAGCTGTAAATTCAGCTGTAAATCTTCTGGAGCTCATTTTTGGTGTATTTCTCAAAGAAAGGGCATGGAAAGAGTGACAAGGGCAGGGGAGAGAAAGTCCCTTTTCCATACACACCTGGTTCTGAATGGCTATTCAGAGGCAATCAAAATAAAGTACATAAAAAGACATGTACTTGTAAGATGTTTATTTTGGATTTGTACAGCTAATTTGTGTCTGGGTCAAAATGACCCGCAACATCATCTTTGTATACAAACTCTGTGCAGACACACCACGACACATCAAAGTGTCCAGATTTTACACAGTAGTTCATGACCCTAGATGAGGAAAAGTCATACAATTTCATGGACAAAAAGTAAGGATAACCTGCACTTTGGTCAACACAAAAATTGAAATGGGTCAAATTGACCCGAAACATAATACAAGGGTTAATCTTTGTGAGTTCTTTTTTTTCCTCTCACAAGAGCCACCAAGCACAGCACCTACCCCCCCTGAACAAAATTAGATTTTAAGGGCTCATATCATGGATAAACTAAAGTTGCTTTTTGGTATTAAAATAGTTCTATGTACTTTGAAAACACTGTAAATGTTACATCATTCCATACACTCCATTTATGATGTCACAACGATGACCACATTTCCATATGACCACCGATTCAGCCTACAGCAGTTCAGCATCACTAATTCATGTTTCAGTAATGTAATTTAGGCAAACTGTCTGTAGTTCTTAAATAAGAAGATATGGGGAATCGATTAAACACTGTGCTGTTCATGTCTTTCGGAAAGCCAGTGGCTGTTCTGTGGATTTCCTAAGTGAAAATAAGTTAACACATCCTCTACAGAAAAAAAACACACATCTGCACATTTTAATGCATTTTTGCTGAATGTGACATTTTAGGAAAAAGAACAAAAAAACATAAAATATGACCTATGTAAAAGTTATGGCACATTTAATATACACTCACTGGCCACTTTATTAGGTACAGGTGCTAGTAAAAGGTTGGACCCCCTATTTACTGTTGCCTTTCTATCATCTCGAACCAGTCTGCCCATTCTCCTCTAACCTCTCACATCAACAAGGCATTTTCATCCACACAACTTCCGGTCACTGGATATTTTCTCTTTTTCGGACCGTTCTCTGTAAACCCTAGAGACGCTTGTGCATGAAAATCCCAGTAGATCAGCAGTTTCTGAAATACTCAGACCAGCCCGTCTGGCACCAACAACCAAATCACCTTGAATCCCCTTTCTTCCCCATTCTGATGCTCGGTCTGCACTTCAACAAGTTGTCTTGACCACCTATACATGCCTAAATGCATTGAATTATGCCCATGTGATTGGCTGATTAACTATTTGTGTTAACAAGCAACTGAACAACAACTGTACCTAATAAAGTGGCCGTTGAGTGTATGTATTATCTCCTCAGTATGCTAAACTCAGCCATCAGAGAAACTCTGTACTACAATTTTAAGGAAATGCCATATTCAAATTAAAAAAAGATGTATAACTTATTTTCACTGAGAACATCAACAAAACATGTTCTTTGACTGGTGTTCAAACCTCTGCATACAACTGTAAACCAAAACAACTTAACAACCTAATTATCCTTAACAGACTAATTCTAAGGGTCAAATATATAAAATCACAGAACTGACCTATAGGAAGAACAGTGAAACAATTAACAATGAAAAATGCCGAATATGAGCCCTTTCAACTACTAAAAACATTCTGACAAAAGTTTTTTCACTGACTTTGTCAATTTTATTTAGCTAGCCTTAGACAATAGAGTGGATATATTGGATAATCCCAATGCCTCACATGTGAAAGATGGGGGTTCGACTCCCCACTCAGGCAGAAATGACACTACTGCACCACATCCTTGAGCATGACTCCTAATGTTACCTTCATACAGCACTAAAAATAAAAAAAGCTATGTGGTGAATAAAAATCTGCATGTGATCAGAGGACAGCAACGTGTATATGTGACATTATCAACATTTAATAGAAAAATGAGTGGCATTATTTTTCTTGTGATATTATAAAAACATCAAATTAAACCATACCTAATGTTAAAATTAGGAAAACTAAGCAGATTAGCCAGTGAATTATGCAGACCTGCTTCAGGGTGTTGCATATCAGTCTGATTTTGTAGTAAGCTACTGTATGTAAACATATCCTACAATGTCCTTGTATTTTGTTTTTGTCCATTTATGTTATCTGTGTGATTTTATGTAGCAAAAACAGTCAAAATTCATTTTTCCATGGCCATTTTTCAGCCTCTCTTAGAATTAACAGGCTGTTTTTGTCACTGTGCCTTTAAGACTGATATATGTAAATTACCTCTGTTCTGATTGGCTATAATGATGTGTACTGCACCTCATTCAAAAAGGCAGTCTGGAGTGAAACACTCATTATAACTTCAGCATGAATGGGTGGAGCTAAACTGCTATATAGACTGAATAGACAAGTATGTGTAGACGTGTCAGTTTACAGCAAAAACATGGAATACAAAACAATGCTTACATACTGTATCAAAGTAAACAAAACAAGAAAAGTTGTTTTCCATGATATGGGCCTTTTAATATTAGTACTATTTCCTGAAAAATAAGTTACTAAGCATTGTGATATTGGTTCTATTAGTATTCCGTGTAAATAAACTTCAAATCTGTGTGACCTTACATGTTTGTTCTATCATTATCTGTTGTTGCATTCTATGCAGCACACAGAGGGCATTTTGATTGTTCCAGTCATTGAAGTGGCAGTGACATCACATAAATTCCTTTAAAGGAGACATCTGAGACCTAAGCCACTCAGACCAACAGGGGGCGCTATGAGTCAACACTCCTCTCCCCAGTCTCCATATGACTCATCCTGACCCTGGAGGTGAAGCTGATCAATACGCGATCATGGTGAAAATCCATCACATTCTCAACTGCGTCGTCTCCTGATGGGGGAATTCAATTCCGCTCCTCTGCTTTCCTTTGGCACCTTACAGTGATTATCTTCGCTCCAGCAATGCCTCAGTGTACTGTCAGAAAGCTGATGACAGCTCCGTTTAGGCAGCTGCAGCTTCTCCTCCGCCTCCCTCTGCCTTTCTCTGGAGTCGGTGAGAACGCTGTGTGTTTTCGTGCACGCAGGACTAAAGCACTGTATCCTGGAGCTCTTCATCAGAATGAAATCGGGGTATTAGAGAGAGTTAGGAGCAAAATCGTCGGAGCACATAATCTCTGATTTAGGAGATTTTCAGTGATGCCCAGCGATTGTCAAATTTGAAACCAACAAACAAAGACAAAGACAGTCAGGTTGGAGTGGTGGAAGAGGGTGACGCTCAAACAGATACACTGCAAGGCCTGGCCGGATGGACAGAATGACCACTGAAAACTCAAATTACACACACACATTCGTCTCTCAGGTCCTTGTTGGTGCTGTTTCTGCAATTAAGGCAGTCGACTCCAGATGTGTGATCTTTCCACATTCAGGAAGTGAAATAACACTGGCTCGTCTAAAATAAAGCACGGAACCCTGCCAAAAACAGTCCTGGTAGAGTTCACAGGCACAGTAACTGGCCGTGTGCCTGATGAAGTCCAGTGATGAATCTGCCCTGAATGTGTACATAACCACCCCGTAAATGAACGATACTACATCTCTCTCTCTCTCTCTCTCTCTCTCTCTCTCTCTCTCTCTCTCTCTCTCTTACTGTCTCTCCCTATCTATTTTCTTGTCTCTCATTCTCTCTCTTACTTTTCCATCTTTTTCTTTATCTATCTATCTATCTATCTATCTATCTATCTATCTATCTATCTATCTATCTATCTATCTATATTTTTCTGTTTCTTTCCTTCTTTTTTCTAGTCTTTCTCTCCTTTTCACTCTTTCTAACTCTTTCTTAATCTGTCTCTCCCTATCTATTTTCTTCTGCCTCTCATTCTATCTTTTAAGCTCTCTCCTTCTCTCACACTTTCCCATCTATCTATCTATCTATCTATCTATCTATCTATCTATCTATCTATCACCCATAGTTTTCTGTTTCTTTCTTTCCTTCTTTTTTCAATCGTTCTCTCCTTTTCACTCTTTTTAACTCTCTCTTACTCTGTCTCTTCCTATCTATTTATTTTCTTCTGTCTCTCATTCTCTTTCTCCCTCTTTCTGCTGTCACACCCTCTTCATCTCTCTCACTATTTTCTCTAACTTTCTTTCTTTTTTCTCTCTCACTTTTTCTATTTCAATCTCTCTCTCGAACCCTCTCTCTCGCTGTTATTTCACACTGTCTACATCTCTCTCTTTTTTCTGTTTTGTCTTTTCTCTTTGTTTGTTTGTTTCTTTCCTCTCTTTCTTTCTTCTTTAATTCATTCTTTCTTTCAGTATTTCTTTTCTATTAAAACTCTCTAACTCTTTCTTTCTCTCTCTCTTTTTCTATTTCAGTCTCTCTGTGTCTCTGCCTCTGTCTCTTTCTCTCTGGTGGAGGAAGAGAGCAGTAGATTGTTTTTTTCTGCCCAGTGGCACACGCTGCTCCCTCCTCTTCACTCTAATCTGTTTTTGCTCTGTCTGGCAGCCTGGACACAAAGCCAATTACCTCTTAAAGGGCAAATAAGAGTAGTCCAAACCAGCAGAGAGAAGATGGAATGGACAGAGATGAATCACAGACTACACACACCCAAACTGTCTGACCATTAGGCTATTTGAGACAATTGAGGCTATTACAACAGAATACAGCCTACATGATTAAAGGGCCTACATCTTACATTTTTATTACCTTACTGATATTTCATTTTTCTCCTGTGGTCAATTATTGATGTTTGTTGGTTTTAAG
Organism: Pygocentrus nattereri; assembly: GCF_015220715.1. NCBI lineage: Eukaryota > Metazoa > Chordata > Actinopteri > Characiformes > Serrasalmidae > Pygocentrus > Pygocentrus nattereri. The sequence continues at coordinate 12,549,959 of NC_051229.1, read as the reverse complement.
TACCAAAAACTAAAGCCATAATTCATTTTTACATCACTATTTCCAATCTCTCTTATTACTTAGAATTAAACAGGCTAATTTCATTACTGTGCCTTTAAGACTGATATATATATATATATATATATATATATATATATATATATATATATATATATATAAATGCACTCTGTCTTGTCTGGCTGCTCTGTATTGCATTAAAAAAGTAGTCTGGGCTGCAACACGCCTTAAAACTTTAGCTTAGCTTTTAGTGACGTCCCCAAAGAAATCTCATTCAAAGTGGGCTATATTACAGCTTAGTTTGGAAGCAAGGATTGCATGGAATGAAGAGTGAACACTGCATATGAAAATATTTACATACCACATCAAATTGATTTCTTAAAAATAAAAAAACATGGACAATTCATATTTCCATGATATGGTCCATTATTATGCACCAGTGAGATTACAATAGTAATATTAATACACACTGCCATACCTTACTTGAAGTATGTTAAAGGCAATTTGATTCAATTTCTTCATTGTTTCCATGACGGAAATAACTTGATTCATCCAAGCACTCACAGAGATGCTAATGAGGACAATCTGTGATTGGTCAGAATGCTCACAGCACAAAATAAAGCATATCACTGCTGTCGGAACAAAACCTTCTCCAAAATAGTAACTTTACAGGAGAAGAAAAAAATATACTTTACGTTTATTGTAAGTCAATGGAACCAGAGTTTTTTCCAAATAATTTTGGGTCATTTCTTTTGGTCCATTTATCATGAAATTTACACACATTGTAAAGGGCAGCAGGCTTTTTCAAATTATGCAAAAACGTCAAAAACGGAGAGGCGAGGTTTTGTTCCAACAGCAGCAATACAGTCATCGTTTCAAGGCTCATTTGCATACTGCAGCCCTTTATAACAATAGCACTGCAAACGCCAGTACTGAAAAAATGATTAACTAACAGCGTGTAGGAGGCGGATTTCTGAGGATGTTTGCTCAGGGCCCAGTGTCCCAAAAGCACCTTAGTGTTAAGATCATCTCAGCTGGTAGAGAGAGAGTTTTCACTGTGCTGCTCACTACCATTTAAGAAGCATCTCGGTGCTAAAATGCTTTTAGGAAGCCCAGTCCAGCTCGGCCCTGTGGGTCAGAGGACTGCATTAGCAAAGAAAGATGTGTTTCTATAGATTACATTGATCCAGTGTAATTGGATTGGATCAGACGTCAACGTGTAATAGAACTCATTTTTCGAATTTGGAATCCAGGAAGGTGTGCTGTCCCAGATTCTAAAGCCTGAAATGCTTAATTTATCTGCATTTGGAGGGATTTGAATCACTGCCTTAATTCTGCATGCATGTATGTGCCCCCACACACGCCTACACACACAACAAACACTGGGTAAATCTCTATATGAAAATACATCATCTGCCCCAGCGCTGTGCTAATATGGACCATAAATATGATACAGGATCGATGCACTATGGTCCGGAAGAGAGCACCCACTCATGAATCATGGGAGATAATGAACGGGACTCAGGCCGCATGTCCATTCTTGTATTTTACTTTATTCTTCCCTGACGCCCACTTGTAACATCTGTGTGGGTTTATGTACCAAAAACAATTCACTTCCACCATCTCCAATCTTTCCTTTTGCTTTTAAAAATGCTACTGTCAGTGTTCCTTTGAGATTGATATATGTAAATGACTTCTGGTCTGATTGGTTGCCTTATTCAAAGGAAGGCCAGACTGAAATGATCCTGGTTATGCATTTATAATAATAAAGATTTTTGTCTATATAGCATTTTTTTTTATTTAGTTACACTCAAAGTAGTTTAATGAAAACCCTAGGATAGGATGCATTTATCCTAAGGTTTCAGTTACATAATTTTTCTGTTGTGGACGCCATTTTTGGGACGGAATTTCTGGCTTTGATGCTTTGCATGAAACACAACTAGAGCTAAAATGATTATCCTTACTTTAGAAGAGAAAAAACGTTACCTCGAAAAAGTCGATCCTTATACAGTTTCCTCAGAACTCCTGATTAAACCAGCGGAAAAGCTATCAAATTTGTGTTTTCCTGACATTTATATTTATCTCATACACAACCCCTCTTCTTATTCTGCAGTCTCTCAAAGCATTTAAACGAACAGAGGCCCACTGGCTTGACGTCAGGGCAGGTAAAGAATCCTACAGTGTTGCATAAAGAGGAGAAAAAACTCTCATCATAGGTCAGCATCATAAGACAACAGTTAATTTAACACAGATGTGAACAATGCTAGCCTTTAGCTGAGAGATAAACAGTTGTCCTCCTAATGGAGCCTCAAACAGCCAGGTATAACTTTACTCTCGGTTTCTGGAGATTTAAATGAAGTTTGAATGGAGAAACAAACGTTAAATATAAGACTGAATGTCGTGGGTTGAGAAAATATGTCCTGTTTTGACAAACATGATTTAGTTTGCTAGTGCAGTTAGTGCAGAGTGCCAGCACCAGTCCTGCAAACCCTCCACTGCATAATTGTGGTGTCCCTGGTTGAAATACCTTATATTATTAGTTAATTAATCCCTTCTTGAGCTGAATGTAATGTGTAAACACAGAGAAACACTCAACTATACAGTGCAGCAGTTCTAAGCCTGGAGTGAAAACATTGAATTAAAGGTCTGTGTAGTTCCATCACTCTCAGCTTCTGTTGCGTCCTACACATGAATTGTTCACAAAGGACAGCAAATTGAATGCATCACGCAGCACAATCACTCTGCATGACTATGCAGTGTGACATCACACGAAACGCAAGAATACTATTTTTTCAGATCAACTGCAAGCACAAATACATTTTTAGTACTCTGATAGCCCGATTCCATAAGAAATTACCTGCTTAGCATTAAGTAGTTATTATTATAAGTAAGATCAATGTAGCTTTAAATCACTCATATGTAGCTGTAATTTTAAATAAAGTGCATAACCTAGCTTTGTTACATTAGTTACCTTGAACAGACTAGCACTGCAGCGGAGAAGAGTGGGTTTTGTTCTGTACATGTGTAAGTATGTTTCATAGTTTTGATCGATTGTCTCCTTTGAAAATAATCTTTGTAGCACATGACAGCAGGAATCACATCAGAGGCTAAAATATTCCAAGTTTTGTTTGGCTAGTTGAACTGTAGCTCAATGTCCTCTAAATCCAGACATACACTGTGATTTCAGAAATTCTGTTGTTTGGTAACTCACACTGTAAGTTTGAAAAGAATACAGAAAGCCTACAATTTATATACTCACACTGTAGGAACATTTTCAGTCCATGCTATGTGAAACACAGACATCTCTGTTTATGAACACTTTCAAATACAGCTATTTTGTTCAAAACAACATCCTGCACGTCGGAGTACTGAGCAAACATGCTGAGAAACTGAGCTACTGCCACTTTACAAGCCCTGAAATTAAAAGCAGGTGGTGATGATCTCTCTACAGGCTATTATAGAAAGACAAATTACAGTGTATTCTTGGTGGGAACATATCAAGATGGAATGTTTAAATTGCCCAGCGACTTTTTGTCCGACCACTTTATCTCTTTACTAAAGATTTCAATAGAGTGAGCAAAGAGAAAGCAGAAGTAAAAGAATGAGAGAAAGAAGAGAGAGTGGAGAGATAAAAATGAGAAAGGGGAGAGAGAGAAAGATAAGAGATACAATTCAGCGAAATAGAAAACAAAGGAAAAATATAATAAAATAGATATAAGGAGAGAAAAGCAAAAGAAGTACTGATAAAGTAAGATTTAAAGGAGAATAAATGACTCTAAAATGCTATTTCACATACTGTGAAATCACCAAAAAGTGAACAGCTTGCAAGAAAAAGGGCATGGTAGCTAATTAAAATCTTTAAAGTTTTTTTCTGATTTCTGAATGTCTCAAAATAAAAGCCCTGATGGTGCAGAGTCTTTACAGTATGTCTCCTTTATTGATTTTCATTTCTTTATGTCCTTAAACTAGAACAGACTGCTGTTCGACAGACAGGAAATCTTTCAGCTCGAAATAAAACAGCCACATTAGCTAGCGAGAGAGAGGGGGGGGGAGGAGAGAGACAGGGAGAGAGAGATGCTCCGTCTTTCATTAAAAGGATAAACAGGATGGCCTCCCATAAGTCTCCATTATGAAACCCAGTATAGACCAACAGTAATAATAGACCACCGCCAGACCTCATTACAGTGCCCTATCGCACACTGCCATGAACGGCTGCTGTCCTTGTGTGGAGAGCTGACAGCAAGCCAGTGTCAATGCTGAGCAGCAGTTTTATTTTAAGGAATATTAATATGGAAATCCAGATTTTCCTTGCTTTTTTGATATAAAACAGTGTGATGTACCATACAAACATTATGGACTTTAAGCAATGATGGCTAGAGTGAAGGCTGCAGCAACCGGAAATAAATTCTGCATTAGTGCCGTAACCGTGGAAACTAAAGCCACAAAGAAGCTCTAGTCTGATGGTGGAAAGTAGGCTTTGAACACCTGATCACAAATCTTCAGAAAAATCAGAGAATTTAAGCAGCATCTCAAAAGTTTGCGCTGAACTTGTTGAAGGAATGTTGCTTAAAATCCCTACTGTTAAAGTTTCAAGATATACTGTTCTTTTCACAGTGTATACCAATTTATTATGGAAATGTATGCAAAAAAAAAAATTTTATGTTATGTAACATTTTTTTCAAATATCTGTGCAAAAATATATCATATAAAAATATCTGTTGTCCTTTCATTGTGGTTGTGATGTGACAAGGACATATAAGCCCAATCCCATTTCACCCCTTGCCCCTACTACTTAGCTCTTAGCCCACTGTTTTGTGTGTTCATGTCTTGGGGTAGGGTGTCCCAATTTTGTTGAGATAGAGGGGTAGTGTTAACCTAAATCACCTTATCAGGGTGTATTGTAGTAATATTAAGCTGGACAATACAATAGACTGTACAACAGTCTTGAAGTCGTTGCTACAGTAATGACACGGGCCTTCTGCACTCAATGGCTAGGGTACCGATTGCGTCACAGAAGCGAGACTAGGCTGTCCCATTTCGAGGGCTCCTTCATATGTGGCCAAGAAATGTGTCTTTCTTTTCAATGCATGGATCCTTCGCCAGCCAACAAAACCCAAGGATCAATAGGTGCTGGCGAGGATTCGAGAACATGGCAGTGTCAATAGATGAGCAAACAGCGACTTAGGAGACACTTTACCACTACCAATGTAGGCACTGTGTTTAAACTGTCGAGTAGCTAACAATCCAAATGTTAAAAAAACAATGTGATCTGAAGCAAAACTTGTGCTAATGTTTTGTTTTAGGGAGCAAGGAGTAGACAGAGAGATTTATAAGCCTATGGGGGAATAAAGAAACTAAAAGCAAAGTTTCTAGCTCCATCTTTAAAGAACTTTAAAAGAACAGGAGCGGCATTCCGTGATGCAACAGCAAGGGGCGGGAAAAACAGCAAACAGAAAATCTGCCGTAGAGCAGATCATCTCATTTCGGTTCAGGCTTCGCGGGTCTTTGCCTTCACAGACTGTGTCCTTTGATGGATGCAGCCCTTGCATTGGGACACACCTTAAGTCTTTCAGATTCTGCCATGAGCGGTAGTGTTACTAGTCAGCTAGTTTTGCTAATGATAACGTTAGCAGTGCGCACTTACAGTACTTGTGTACACTGGAGTGGAAGCGTCTAATGGCTGAAGACAGACTACAACACTGCTATCTAGCACAAAATGAACCACGGTCTGCCATGAATCCTTGCATGAAAACTATTCATTAAAATCAATACAATGTTTTTGAAAATCGATACAGTATCACAAAACATATTATGACTATACTCAAGTGTATCAATATTTTCATATAATCCTATTATTTTATCATTATCACATTACATATGAAAACTTAGAAGACACGTGTACGTACAAAATTAGCACGGACAGGTAAACACTGAGACCCCTGGTTCCTATCACCACCACTGTAAAGAAATCAGAGTTGATAGATTTCTCTACAATGAACCACTTCACATCAAATCACTCTGAATGACATTGTTTACATCTCAACCACTGAGCAAGGCTGAAATTTTCAAAATTCTGTGGATTTCCCCTCTAAGCAATGCACTGACTGCATAGTCTTGCGTTTGACATAAAGCTCTTCATGGCCCAACTCCTACACATCTCACTGATGCATTAAAGTGTATCCAGACTACTTCGCTCAGCTGAGGCAGGCTTACGGCAAACCCTTAGGATCACCGACAGTTCGGCTAGTGGAAGCTCATTATTATTACTAGGAGTATCATTACAGACAATATTAGGAAAACATGCTCAGTTTGTGTTTTTAAATCCAGATTACATGCCTGTTGTGTTTCATTTGTGCCTAAAGTCTGTTATTGTGCTGCTTTTTTTCACGATGTACGAATGTGTATTTGTCGTGAAAACACTAAGCAGTAAGCAAAAGAAACTGTAGATTAATTCCACACTTCATATAGAATGGTATGGCTGGCTACACATAACAAATGGATTATTGGAAAACATAAGTTTAAACCTCTTGGTGATGCAGCTTCCAGAAAACTCCAGTGTTGTTTCCAGCAGTGTGACCCCTTTAGAAAGCATGCACTGACTAATTGGTAGGAGCTGAAGCTGTTTCACCCCTTTAAAATCTATTATCTTCTGCTCTAAACAGTCAGAATTAGCCAGAGTGGCCTTGAGGGTGCCAGAGCCATGAGTCAGAGTTCTCATGCTCGCCCGCTCGCCCGCTCTCTCTCTCTCTCTCTCTCTCTCTCTCTCTCTCTCTCTCTCTCTCTCTCTCTTTCTCTTTTTCTCTCTGTGCAATTTCTCTCTCTGCTCTCTTTCTCTCTCTATTCTTTCTCTATTTCTCTTTGCGCAGTTTCTCTCTGCTTTCTCTCTCTCTCCATTCTTTCAGTTTCTTTTTCTCTCTGTGCAGTTTCTATCTCTGCTCTCTCTCTTTCTCTATTTCTCTTTTTCTCTCTGTGCAGTTTCTCTCTCTGCTCTCTCTCTTTCTCTATTTCTCTTTTTCTCTCTGTGTCATTTCTCTCTCTGCTCTCTCTCTTTCTCTATTTCTCTTTTTCTCTCTGTGCCATTTCTCTCTCTGCTCTCTCTCTTTCTCTATTTCTCTTTTTCTCTCTGTGCCATTTCTCTCTCTGCTCTCTCTCTTTCTCTATTTCTCTTTTTCTCTCTGTGCAGTTTCTCTCTTCTCTCTGTCTCTCTCGCTCTCTCTCTCTCTCTCTCTCTATTTCTCTATGGGCAGTTTCTCTCTCCTTGCTCTCTCTCTATTCCTTCTCTATTTCTCTTTTTCTCTCTGTGCAGTTTCTCTCTGCTCTCTCTCTCTCTCTCTCTCTCTCTCTCTATTTCTCTCTGGGCAGTTTCTCTCCCCTTGCTCTCTCTCTATTCTTTCTCTATTTCTCTTTTTCTCTGTGTGCAGTTTCTTTCTCTGCTCTCTTTCTCTCTCTCTCTCTATTTCTCTTTTTCTCTCTGTGCAGTTTCTCTCCCCTCTCTCTCTCTCTCTCTCTCTCTATTCATTCTCTATTTCTCTTTTTCTCTCTGTGCAGTTTCTCTCCCCCCCCTCTCTCTCTCTCTCTATTCATTCTCTATTTCTCTTTTTCTCTTTGTGCAGTTTCTCTCTGCTCTCTTTCTCTATTTCTCCTTTTCTCTCTGTGCAGTTTCTCTCTTCTCTCTACCTCTCTCTTTCTCTCTCTCTCTATTCATTCTCTATTTCTCTCTGTGCAGTTTCTCTCTCTCTCTCTCTCTCTCTCTCTCTCTCTCTCTCTCTCTCTCTCTCTCTCTCTCTCTCTGTAAGCACAAAACACTGAAGGCAAACAATTTCCATTAGGTAGAACCGAGCGGCTCTGAAATCACTTTTTGTGAAAAAGCAAAGTTTCAGTTTACTTGCAACTTAGGTACAAGTTTAAGTTTAATAAAACACTTGCTTTAAACTCAGGATCACAAATGAGTATCCTTTACTATATTGATCTGTAGGTCTGTTCATAAACATAAACAAGCCAAAATGAATTTTCTTATAAAATGAAAGTGTTTGTATAAATTTAGAAAAAAGACACGTCAGTCACAACTGCATAAAGTTATTTTAGTTCCATCTTTTATGTTGAATAGACACTCCCAAAATATTATGCTGCTGCACTGATATTGAACCGTCTGCTTGCACTGGGTCGGCATGACCAACAGGGCAAAACAAGCTCAAAACAAAGTGACCACTGTGCCCTGATTGGCGTTCTTGCTTTGCGCTCCTTTTATTTTGGCATGTTCCGTTTTTATGCACACATAAAATGAGTAAAAAGTAAGACATCTGACTTTGAATTGTAGTGGAGAAAAATTAAAAAGCCACCCAAAATGGAAAAACTACAGCAAAGTTCAGAAACTTAAGTACAGTAATGAATTACATTTACTTAGTTACTGTTCACCACTGCCTCTTTCTTTCTCCTCTTTATCTTTTTCTCTTTCTCCTCTCTCTTTCCTCGCTAACACTGTTTCTCTTAGGTCTCCCTCTTCCTTGCTGTCTTTCTCAGTGTGCTTTCTTTCTTTCAGTCTCTCTCTGATTCTCTCACTTTTTCTCCCTCTTTCATCTTTCTCTCTCTATCTGCCTCACTCTATCTCTCCTTCATCTCTGTTTCTCTGCTCTTTTTCTCTCTTTTACATGTTTCTCCTTCTTCTTAGTTCTCTTTCCTTCTTCTTACTCATTTTTCTCTCTCCCCTTTATTTCTATCCTCTCCATACTTTCTCTCATTTCTTTCTCATCTTTATTTCTATCCCTCTGACTCTCTCTATATATTCCTTCCCTCTTTCTCTTTTCTTTCTGCACAACTCTCCACTCTTTTACTTTCTCTTCTTTTTACTTCTTTCTCTCTCCTCTTTATCTTTTTTCTCATCTCTCTCTCTCCTAACACTGTATCTCATTGTATAGTCTTCCTCTTATTTCTTTCTTTCTTTCTCATCTTTATTCATTTCTCTTCATTCTCTCTCTTCGCTCTCTTTCTCTATGCTCATCTCTCTCCTCACTCCTTGTCTCCTCTCTCTGTTTCTTGCCCCTTTCTCTCTTTCTCTTTTTACTTCTCCCCTTCCTCTCGTTTCTCTCCCTCTCTCTCTCATCTCTCTTCTCTCTTTTCTTACTTCTTTCTCTCTCTCTCTCTCTCTCTCTCTCGCTCTCTCTCCCACTCTCTGAGTGGTAGTACTCAGGCTGGTTGAAATCACTTCTCCAGCGCTGCCACTGCAATCGCTGCCAGGTGTCACAGCCCTCGCTTCCTGTTTACTGCCGATAAATACAAGACTCTTACAAGAACATGCAAGCATCTGTGTGTGTGTGTGTGTGTGTGTGTGTAGGGATGATTTAGATGACACATATAGACTGGGATGCACTCGATGAACTCGGGAGTGGCAGAGGGGGTAGCGCTTGTCAACAGTGATGCTAGATGTGTTAACACTTCAGAAGATTCTGAAGATACAGGTCATGTTGAAGGATGGAATTTTAAATCATTTAACTCCAGATTTATTTAGAAATTAGCCCATTTTCTACATGGTTTTACATTTCCAACCTCTCATTAACCTCTACAATTAACAAGCTGTTTGTTACAGTGTGTTTAAGACTGTTATGTCATCAGTGTCAGAAAACAAAAAACACAAAAAAACAAGTTTTAACATGAAGAGGTTTTATAGTGTTTTAGGAGAATTTCTATTGGTTCATTCTTCATGTATTTTCATGCAATTTAAAGGACAGCTGCTGTGTTCAGGTGACATATAAATCTGACATATAATGACATATAAAAAAGGAGATACATTTTTCTTTGCACAGTGATGATATTTAAATGAGCTCTGTTTTGACTGGCTGTCCTGTGCCATGTGCTACTCAGAAAGCAGCCTGGGCTAAAACAGTTCTTATAACTTCAGCCTGATTGGTCCCATTATAAAGCATTTTTAGCCAGTGAATTATATGGTAAAGCTGGGCAAAAATCTTAACAGCTACAGTCAGATTCAGACAGAATTTTATCAGGCTATAGTCAGATTTTTGTTGGGCTACAGGCAGATAATGGCAGAATTTTGATGGGCTGCAGTCGGGTTCAGACACAATTTTGTTGATGGGTTTGTTTTAAAACTTCAGGCCTGATTAAAGCTCCTGGGATTTTCAGGCTATAAGGACAGCGGTCAACAAAACAGTTATGAGTAAACAACAAAACATGCTCTTCTTCTCACCAAACTCCTGGTCCTGCATGGGGTCGTGCAGTGCGATCCTCTCCATGCATCTCTCCTGCTCTCTCTTGATGACACAGTTGGAACTCTCAGAACGTGTGGGCTGCATCTGGAACAGTGCATGGGACAATAAACAACAACATCACAGCATGAAATTGCGTTCATTGTAAAAAAGAAAATCTCTAGACCAAAGCCGAGGAAGCATGCGGTTCAGTGGTGCCTGCAGAGACGTACAGTTCAAGTAATGGTTCAGTTGTAAAATAAAATTAACAGAATTTTTCCCTTAGCCCAAATATTTAGCGTCCAAACTTTGTGCCCATCTTGAAGCCTTAATGTTGTCAGTACTTTTGTCCATGTCTATAGACAACAGCACATCATACAGTAATATAAATCACATGAGCATGTTTATTTTAGATTACTTCACAAAGCTGTTTGAGGCAGGTATGTGATGACTTGACATGGAGTTTGCACAATACCAATGGATTATGTCTTATCTACATTGGTCTCGTAGCTCCAGTACAAAAGTAAAAAGGCAAATTTCAGACACCAAACATAGGCTCATGGACTACATCTGGGGTAAGGAAGCAATTGTAGAAATTACATTTTTTGTTTGAGTTGCCCCTTATTGTATTTTTCAAGGACACAGTGGCAGCAGGCTCGCAGCCATCCAAAACAACTTCCAACATCAATGTATCAGGTCTCTTCCCACCAGATCTGACCCATTAACTTTTAGTTCCACATATGCTGCGGGTCTTGGCGCAGAGCCTTCACCCACTGAGCCACAGCCAACAGTGACTCTGTTAAATGTACATAGAGATCAGGATCTCCACAAAGTCTCAACTGCACCAACTGGACTCACATGTGTTTTGAAAGTTTTTCCCAGCTCTGTTGACATAAGATTTCCAGTTGGCCTTGTCAAATGACATGCAGTGCTGTGCAAAAGTCAAAGACCCCCCCCGGTTCCATGTATTTCATTTCCATCAGCTATTAAACGGCAGTTATTTGTCGAAAAAAAAGAAAACATATGTTTAACAGAAAATTACACAGAAGTCTCAACAAATAAATGTAATATAACTTTTTTTAGCACTTATTGTGAACACTCTTTGCCTTTTTTACAGCTTCCATTGTTCTCAGGAGACTTCCTTTCAGTTTTTCAAAGAAATCTGCAGGGATATTTTTTCCACACCTTCAGTCCAGTCATAGAAGTTGGTTGCACTTTCTGTCTCTTACAATCCAAGTAATCCCAGCTATACATTTAGAATCAGTCTATAAAACCTTACTCCACATCTCAGATGTCCACTGCCAGTTTCTTCTATCTCTCATAGATGAAAGCTTTAAGTGCTGTTTATCTAAAGGTGAACGTTTTGGTGGTCCTCGCATAGTTGTTAAAAATCACATCATTTTTGAACTTCAGTTTTGGAAACTCCTAATACTCAGTTTTATCACTTATTTTTCTTTGACTTTTACTATTATCCTTATGCAAGTGGATTATCTTATATCTCAAATCATTAGAAATGTAAGAGTATCCGCTATTTTATGAGTGTTTTGAGTAGAAATTATATCAGTAGCAGTGATCTCTGACCATTAGCATGACTATTTGTTCTCAACTATTTATATTAGTATAGATCACGATACCTTATTTCGATAAGAACAGTGGAAGATCTTAAAAGTGCAAATTCAGTAACACTGTGTACAAAACTATAGCATCCATCCATCCATCCATCCATCCATCCATCCATTATCTTCCGCTTGTCCGGGGTTCGGGTCGCGGGGGCAGCATCCTAAGCAATGAAGCCCAGACCTCCCTTTCCCCAGCCACTTCCACCAGCTCTCCAAGGGGGATTCTGAGGCGCTCCCAGGCCAGCTGGGCGATATAGTCGCGCCAGCGTGTCCTGGGTCTTCCCCGGGGTCTCCTCCCAGGTGGACTCGCCTGTGACACCTCCCGAGGGAGGTGTCCAGGAGACATCCTAACCAGATGCCCGAACCACCTCAGCTGGCTCCTCTCGACGTGAAGAAGCAGCGGCTCTACTCCAAGTCCCTCCCGGATGACTGAACTTCTCACCCTATCTCTAAGGGAGAGTCCAGACACCCTGCGGAGGAAACTCATTTCGGCCGCTTGTATTCGCGATCTCGTTCTTTCGGTCATTACCCAAAGCTCATGACCATAGGTGAGGGTGGGAACATAGATCGACCGGTAAATCAAGAGCCTTGCTTTATGGCTCAGCTCTTTCTTTACCACAACAGACCGGTAAAGAGCCCGCATCACTGCTGACTATATAAATATATATATATTATATATATAAAACTATAGCATTCACAATGGAATTCACAACTTTGAAAAGCAGAAAATTTGCAATAACTTCTAGCTCAAATTCAACAACATACTAGCATATTGTAAGTAATTAATGCAAAGTAATCAATTACATTTTGTCTTGAACTGTAAAAGACCACCAGGCTGCTAAATACAGTATAAACTGCTAAAGGAGACACAGACTGATGCTATTATTCAGGATCAAAACAGAAGTCTGGGAATACATGCAAATACTTCCTTAGGCCGCATGTTAAGTTGCAGCATTTCAGAAATATATTAAAAGTAAATCAGATTCTGATGCTAGAATCCAAAACACACTCAGCTCACAGTCTATGCTGATATTATGTGTGGGGTTTAGCCTTAAGGAAGCCTGCAGTGTCTCCTGAGAGGGAGGCCACTCAACAGACAGGGACCTTTCCCAGAAATTAGTGCATTAACTTGATGCAGATGATTGACAAACACCAAGCATTCATGTAAACACGACAGAACAACATTAGCTTAATCCATAAGCTGCAAGTCTATTCATAGCTTAAAACATTATACTTCAGTCCTGCACGGAACATGTCTCATGAGTTAACTACGCACGTATTGCCTTGGATTACACAACTGCTATCAGTCTTCCAGGAAAGAAAATAAAAGAGCATGATTGATTGTACATGCATGTGTGCGTGTGTGTTTGTTTTAATACATTTTCAGGATAAAATGTCCTCACTTTGAAGTCAAACCACAGAAAAACAGGGGCAACCTTCAGTGTCAGGACCAACAAAACAATACCTTATAAAGAGCCAAGAGCAAATCATTCCGAGCTTAGAGCTTAGGGCTGAGCTTAGAAATGACGTATTACATACAGACGCTTATGTATTGTTACTGTCAAAACAATACTTTGTCCCTCCCTTTGTCTTTTTTTTTTTTGTATGATTTGAAAACACGTTGCCCATTACATTGTATGAAAGTTCCTTGGAAAAAATAAGCTTAAAAGCTTTTTTTTCTTCTCCTGTAAAGTTTCCATTTTGAAGATATAAGGTTTTGTTTTCTGATGACAAAATATATGATATGTACTATGGTACCTATATATAAGGGATCCATTATGAATATATTTAAGTATTTACAGACATAAATACGGGACATATTACATATACATTTACAGACATATCACTTAGGCAATTACATATATAAAGCACATATGCGATGCATTATTTTTACATATAGGTACTGATATACAACACAAAAATACTTATAGTACACATTATCATTATGTACAGGCATTTACGGATATATAATACATATGGGACATTTATAGGTTATCATAACTTCCACAAGAAGATTTTTTTTTCTTCTCCTGTAAAGTGACCATTTTGTAGATACGAGATTGTGTTCCAACAGCAACAAAATACATATGGGACATTCATATAACCCCACAATCTGATGAGGTATAAAAATAAATCTGTGCGATTGTACTTGTGCGTGCATGAGTTTAGGTCTTATTTCCTGTGTGTGGATATGATGGGTCCGATTTTGTGTGCCTCAAAACAGGGAGAAGAAAGCACATGTACGTACACACACACACACACACACAAACACACACACACACACACACACACACACACACACACACACACACACACAGAGAAACATTTAATCCACCACATTACACAGCACAACAAACAGCAGCAGATGTGTGAGTTGGTATCTCTCTTTCTCTTCCCTCCTCCGCCACCCTCCTCACTTCATTCCTCCACTCTCCTCCCCACACTGATTTAAACAGCAGATTAAGGCTTTACTCTCAAAGGTTTAGGGACAGATGCCCTCCACCCACTCTAAAGAAGAAATAAGCAGCCCTGACACTGACTGTACATATGAGCTTTACATGTAATGCTAATGAAGTGTGTACAATCACAATATTGCATGAAATACAGTCAACATGTGTGAAATATGATAAAATGACTACAGCACTGTGCAAAAGACAGAGACCCCCCAGTCAAAACTGTTATTCCAAATCAGGAAAAAACAGTAAAAAGAACACTCTTGGCCAAAAAATGCCTAAAATATAATATTTTTCACTGATGGTTTAGGTCTGGACAGAGTCTAGATATAAAACATATAGAGAATATTTGGAGTCACTTTGAACACAAACTAGCTCAGCAATGTTTTTCAGCTGTTTGAAGGCATCTATGCTGACTCTGTAAAATCTACAGATAAAACTTCAACATTTACAGCAATTAAAGGGAAAATCTCTTTTATTTATACTCTGATTACTGTGATAATGTTATGCATGATCAGTGTAAATCACAGTAGTGTAATATTGATATTTGTTTTCTAATGTAAGTTATAAAATGCAAATAGTGTGGTTTCTCAAGAAGCACACAGAGTTCCAAACTCCAAAAACATCCTCAAGACAGTTGCATGTAAAAGGTTTAAACACCCAAGGTTACATTTTTTGTGAAAATACGTGAACACACAGTCTACAGCAGTGGTTCCCAAAATGTAGCATGCGTACCCCTAGGGGTACACCAAATGATGTTGGGATACATAAAAAGCTCCAATGTTTGATATTTACACTTCATTTAATCTTCATTTCATGCCATTAGCAATTAGACAGATATTTCCCTGATACATACAAAAAAACAGTTTGTAGCTCTGCACTCCACTCAACAACTCCTCAACCAGAAATCCTCCCTGACACTGAGCAGATCTCTGAATAATGAGTTCCATCTAAAGCCAGTGCCAGAGACCTGGATAGTGACTCTGGCGTATATGCATGAGTGATGAACAAGTGGGATATTTGTAACATCCAGTACAAAAACACGTGCTCTTTATTGTTGGTTGTGTAAAATTACTCTAGTCCCTTCTGTGTGTTGTGCGATCTGAAGATGCTGACTAACAGTTTGATTGTTAGTTTCAATTGTTAGCCAGACATTCAAATTTCTCATGAAATAAACATGCAAAAATGATCAGACCTACATTTTATGACTCCTGAGAACACAGAGAACAAATTACAACCAAATTTATTACATTTATTTATTCTCCAGGGTGTATTTTGGTTTGTCCATCTTAATTTATATGACAAAACCATGAGGTAAATTATTCACTAACTGATGAAGACTATGACGAAGTGCGTTTTGGAACCACTGGTTCTCTCAAGGTGCTGAAGAGGTTCAAATTTATTTTAAAAAATACTTTGGTAAATTTTACTGAACAAAAGCTCTGAACAGCAAAACACTGACATGTTACTGTTTAAGGGAGTGTCTAAAAAGTGTGCAACCTGTACCACTGTGAAGGCAGTGTGCACAATACTGGCTGCCTGCTAACCTACACAGCACAGCGCTGTTGGTTTTGTATTCTTTAATATTCACATTTTCTTCTAGAAATGCTCTTGTCTAGTTTGGTAATGGTTTTCTACCAATTAATTGAGATATTACACATCTTCTCTTTGCCTTCAGTTTGAGAGATGAGTAATAATTCTATCTTTCCACCATATCTTGGTGAATTGGACAAGTTTTGAAATTTACAAATATGATGTTGTGAGGGTTAGGGTTTGATAAAGGTAGTTGCAGTTACTAGGCTACAAAGGACCTACTGGGTGAACAAATTTGCAACAGAGCCACACTGAGGCAGGACTGGTGAGTTAGGAATTCCATAGACAGAAGTTCACAGATTGTAGGTGAAGCAGCTAAACCTTTCTCTGAATTTGTATTTAAGCACCTTTTTTAATGGACAGCATAACTTCTAGGGGTGGGAATCTCTAGGCACCTCACGGTTCAATTCTGCAATAAAATGTCTGCAATAAAATGATCAGTTATGGTGAAATAAGATCCTGTGGCAATAGATGTTCATGCAGCACATGTTACAGTCATTTAATTCAGTGATTTTTCAGTTTTGGTCTGGTTGTAGAGAATGAGGGGGGTCACTGTGTTAGTTAAATATGTTCAATGCTGGTCGCTGTATCTCGGCTCCAAAGTGGGCAGCATAGCCCTGGTTCTCAATGACAAAGAACAGAAGCTCTGACGTTGCTTGCTGGTACATTTGGAGACAAATGGACGTATACGCATTTATAAGCAGCGCAGGTGGTTTCCTGATACGTTAAATCTGCAATGAGAAACTGTCAAACACTAAAAAGTTGTGAAAGTGTCAGCTTCTCTTTTGAATTTTCCCGTTCCACCTTAAATGGCGCCTCATTTACGTTCTGAGAAGCGATTTCAGTCTCATAAAACAGCTGAACGTTCAGAGACATTTTACAAGAAACAATTCAACATTTGAGGAAGCGTTTCCTGGAGGAGGTGGGAGGAGAGCGGCTACAATTAAAGCTTAAAGCAGAGCAAAGTAAATGCGCTTTCGTTTATAAATTTTTATCTATACTAGGATATTAACACACACTGACACATACTGGACATTAAATGTTGCGGCTCTCAAAGGTCATTTGATCTTTGTTGAAAGGACAAAATGCCTCTTCTTAACATTTGGGTTGTGACTCCTGACCTAACCTGGTTTTTAATACAGAGGGTGCCGGTCAGGATTCTCGCTCATCCACTTGGGTGCCGTCACAGAGGGGCTTCACTTACCCACTTCCGCAATTCCAAGTTCCGCCTTTTGCATTCCGTCAATGTTACTTTATAAATGAAATATTTAGAAAATCGATTTTTGACATTTGTGAATCGATTCAAAATCGCCCGCATCACGATGCATCTAAGAATCGAGCTTTCACCCCCTTCCTAATAACTTCATAAGTTTATTTTCAGCGACCCCCAGAATTTCAATTATGAGACATTAAGGGGTCCAAGAGATAAATTAGGGGGCCTGGAACGGTGGTCTGCTGAGTCATATTAAAACAACAAAGCAAGCAAAAACTGAGAACACAGCAACATTAAGGCAGAGCACAAACACAAATACAAAGTGAGAGCACAAACAGAAAAGAGAGAATGCAGACACAAAATTACCAGAAGTTAAGCATTTAAAAAACCCTGCATTTGGTGAAAAGATAAAAATTCACAGCACTGAAATATTATGAGACAAATTTACCAGCAAACCTTTTACTGACGATTCCTCGGCTTACTGATTTTGGAATACGTACACATCATACATATAAAAACTGTATGAGCCATATTTAAGTGTTTTGATGGTTTGTTTATATGTTCTCTTTTGTTGGCTTTATGAGTGTGCGCCCCCTATAGGTGATTGGTGCCACCCTATAAATCTGTGACTGAGATGCCAGACGGTAAGGAAGGCAGAGCAGCAATACCGTCATTGACCTCAGTTGGCGCCTCAGTTGGCACCTCGACACCCAGCCGCCATTGGGGCCTGTCAGCCAAACAACCTTGCTCTATCCTGGGCTCCTAATAGTTATTAATGTGATGTTTATGGACTTCAGGCTATTACTGCAAAATTTCATTTTGTATTTCTATTTATTCATAATAAATTTCCGGCGATATTTTGCATCAAATACCCTCTTTGGAATTCTTGCAAACCAACTGTGAGTCTGACACTGAATCGACCTCTAGTGGCCGGGAGCATCATGCCCGAGTTACTGCTCTTGTGCCCTGGCTCATTGTTTCAGTGATGTGAGTTTTTGTATCTTTTCTACAAATGCAGTGTTTTTAAATGATTTGTTTCTGGTAGTGTATTTGCGTTCTCTCTTTGGTATTTGCGTCCTCATATTTGTATCTGTGTTTATGCTACCTCTCCCTTAATGCTGTTGTGTTCTCAGCTTTCGTCTGCTGTGTAAATGTTGTTTTATCACTCAGAGGGCCATCATATCCAGGACTGCCTGTATTCCGCACCTTGTGTGAATGGTTATTTAAGGTTATTGTTGGCTTACTAAACTGGTGAGGTTAAGGTGCTGACTGTGATCTGTGGCATGTTTGGGCATATTTTGTTATTCACTGTTCATTTTACAGCCATAGAGTGCCTCACACATGCCCTCTGTGCACTTGTGAATAACATTATTTATTCAGCATTAGTCAGTATAACTGGTGTGAAGTGTCATCAAAAACATGTTTGATCTTTTAAGGGGGACTGATCTGATATGGCCAAATGTCTTACATACGCATCATTGGCAAATATAAAATGTGCCAAAACATTTGCGCAGACCACGTTTTATGTTTAATTTTTCCCCAACATGTAAAATTCTGTAAATAAACTAATTGTGCAGAAGTGTTTTCTCTGTACAGTGTGTGTTTACTTATATTTACTTAGAAAATCAACAAAAAAACCTGTCATTTGACCAGGGGCGCCCAGACATTTCAAATGTCTGTAGTATCAACAACAACAGCAGCACAGTAAAAACTCCTGGCAAAACAATAACAATGCTGCTCTTTTATTTCCATTAATTTCTCTGTGGAGCACGGCTCTGAGGCTCAGAGACAGTCCTGTGTAATGGTTATGAGCCAAAGCTTCGGTGTCTTCTGAAACTGGCACTGGTGGGCCTGCGGGGTCTCTGCAGATGGGCTGTCAGCAAAGCCATCTGCTGCGTGAGGATTCGCTCCGTTTCCCAGCAGCCCCTGCTCCTCCACTCTACCACTGCATATGGATGCATACGCATCCCTTTCAAAACCCATCCACATGTGAATCCACACAGACAAACCTGGACAACCAGCTAGCACAAACATGCTAACACCCACACATCCATATAGATACAACACCTGCCAAAAGGACTTCCTCACTGATACTTTTCAATTAAAGTGCCTATTTCCTGCATTTATAGCATTTTTCTTATAAAATATATGAGGGTTTTACAAACCTCGATTCAACAAAGGTTGGGACAATATGTGAAATGCAAATATAAACAGAAACTAAAAAGTAAAAAGACAAAATTTTGAATGTTTTACTTTCCAATAGTTTAGTAAATACACTCATCTTGAAATGGAACAGCCTGCATGTTTCAAAAAAGGACAGAGGCGATTTAAGCCTAGAAGCACTGCAAAATTATGTGATGCAATCATAGTGATACAAATATGACAATCAAAAGGAGCAGGAAAGGCCTAGTCCTAGTCTCAACAGTGCATAATATCATTCAAAGATTCAGGGAATCCAGAGAAATCATTGTGTGTGGAATCATTGTGTGTCAAATGGATATCACAGCATGGTCTCAGGAATACCGTGACAAACCATTATCAATAAACCCAGCAGTAGTCATAAATGTTAAGTCATTAACACCCATTCAAGTCATTTTCAGAAACGTCGTCAACTTCTCTTGGCCTGAGTTCATCTGAAATACACTGATGCACAGTGGAAACGTACTGTACTAAAGCAAGGGATTCCATGACACGGACTATTTAGGTTAAAATAGTGCACATGTTGACTATGTTTTGCGTGTTTCCTCACCAGAGAGATGAAGAGGAGGATGAGGAGGGGAAGGAAAATGGCCCCAGTTCGCTTCATTCTGCCCACTGCTGTTTGGACTGATCGGTCACAGTGAGCTGAGTGGCCTCACAATGGAGTGGCTGGAGTGACCCCCACACAACCTTCACAAGTTGGTCACTCAGCCTAAAACCTGGAAAAGACAAAGAAGGCTTCAGTTTAATGAGCACATTTCTTACTCTTTCAGTCTTTCAAGTTTTCAGGCTTTAGTTTGTGCTTTGAAACCTGTACTCATTAATTCCCTACTGTTATACCTACAGACAGAGATGAGGACAAGTTACTAACAAGTCTCAATTTTTGACTCTTGAGGCCCAAGTCAAGTCAATTCAAGTCTTGAGTCAGTACAGGCAAGCCTCAAGTCGAGTCCCAAATCAATAGACTCTTAAAAAAGATGGCTCTTCAAGGGTTCTTTAGTAAAGAAAATGGTTATATATAGAATCATGAACACCCAAAGAACCCTTTGCATAAATAAATGGTTCTTTGCATTGTGAAAGGGCTCTTCAGACTGATGGAGGATGTGTTGTAGATGGTTCTATATAGCACCAAAAAGGGTTCCACTATTGGTACAAGCCAAATAACCCCTTTTTTGGAATTATATTGAACCCTGTTTGCTAAGAGAGTACAAGCAAGCCTTAAGTCATGTCCAAAGTCCTAATCTTGAACAAGTCAGTATGCATGTTTCAGCTAATATAAGGCTGTTTCAACAGTGAATGCCAAAAATGA
This sequence comes from Pygocentrus nattereri, assembly GCF_015220715.1. Classification (NCBI taxonomy): domain Eukaryota; kingdom Metazoa; phylum Chordata; class Actinopteri; order Characiformes; family Serrasalmidae; genus Pygocentrus; species Pygocentrus nattereri. Next base: position 12,529,380 of record NC_051229.1, on the reverse strand, counting down.
TGGTAATATGGCCTTAGTAGTTACCATGTGAGTAGTGTGTATGGACATATATGTATATACATATAAATATGTATACACATAAACATATATTTTTTTTTACTACTGCAAATAAAATATGAAATTCATGGTACAAGGATAACCATGACAGGCATAATGATATACTCAAACATAAATAAAATAAAATAAAAGCTGAAGTGAGCTTCTTAATCAAACTTTCCGTTCCACCTTAAACAGTGCAGAATGTAAACTGCTGCACCAGTTAAGGTGGAATGGCAAATTCAAAAATTAAGCTGGTGAATAAAAAAAATTGCGGTTGCAGAAGCCGTTAAAATGGTTTAAATATAGAGAACTTCTTTTCTTTTAGTATGATCAGGAACATGGTCTCTTTGCCTGGTAAATTTCTCCAGCAAGACTGGACTTTAAGTGCTGAGCGATGGCTTACTGATGCTACTACTGATGCTTCACTTGTTTCTAGCTTATGTAGGCGTACCTGGATTCTCACACTTCACTTGTTTTCTGAAATAAAATAAACCAAGCATAAGCACAACAGACATTTGATGACATTGCTGTATATCAGATTCACAGCACAAAATGAATCCATAACCCACTATGTAGAGTCCCATCTGCAGTTAGATGCCTCTCACATTTCTTCTACTTTATTGAGGCTCTCAGGTCCAGCCACTGATGTTCTAATCAAAGTCGAGTCGCAAGTCTTTTTTGATTTTGTTGAGTCACATTCATGACTCCAGTCTGACTTGATTTCAAGTCATATAATTCAAGTCCACACTTCTACCTAGATGAGTTATGCTGAGTTTATAAACTGCCAGCAGACAGATGACCGGATATTCCACAGTATGACAATAAAAAATTCTGCATCTGCCAGCACTGAGGACAGAGTACCGTGGTCAGCAGAATATTCTGTCACGAGGAAAATCTTCCCAATTTTTGCCAGCTTTTGACTGCAGTGGTAGAACAAACCAGATGTTGCTTTTTTGGGGAGCCAAGGATGCCAAACGTCTTATTCTTGAATTCCAGCCAAGTACTGTACATAAAACATAAAAGAGCACAGAGCATCGTCCTGCCTTTTCTCACATTAAATAAACAATCAATACTGCTAAAGTTCTCCTGGATGGGCAACCATTTCTGCTGGTAACGCTGTTACCATGGCAACACTTGTGGAGCTTCATGCTGCTGTCAGTCACATACCACGCATACAACTCCAACATGTAAACGCAGTATTAGAGGTGTGAAAGTGCATCAATACATTGTGAAGAATCCACCATCTGCTCAGATTTTGTTATAACTGATAATAACTGATTATCAAGGGCACATGACCACTAATCACGTCAGTATTGGAATATAATTGCTTTGAAATTGCTTTTTCAACAATTGAATTTTGCTGATATATCAAATTGTTGTTTGATAGTACGTTTAGGCAATTTAACCCTATAAATATCAATAATATTATATTTCTCTCTGATGCTAATCTTGTTAGATGTAGTCCCAACATTTATATACTGGCTCAGATACTATGTACAGGAAAAATCTGGGATATCAATCCACAATTCCCATATCAGCACAGCACTATTGTTTATAGTATGTTTCACCAATGGTATGGCTTTCATGGTATAGCCAAAATAAAATTCTCAGGCTATAAAAAGTGTATTCCTGTATTGTCTATATTCCATTACTGTGTAAACAGTTTGTATTGTATAATATTGTTGTAACAAAATAATAAAGTAATCAAATCTAATTGCTGAGGTCAGACATTTACACTCATACATCAGTGTACTGAAAAAATTCTAAGGCTCTCACTACTGATTATATTAGTATATATAATATATGAGTAATGCAGTGCAAAGTATGGTATGCAGTGAGGATTATTCATTAGAATTAATCAAGTACTTCGACGTGACTTTACAGTTTGGTTCAATAAAAGTGAACGTAACTGAAGAGAAACAAACCATGCATAGCTTTACAAAGATTCCAAAAAATATTGCTAGGAAATTTTTAAATATGCATTATTACCATGCAATCTGCCCACTAATCATAATTGATTTAACAATATGGTATTTTTTTTTTATCTATATTGTTTTTAAACCCAAAATATGTACCTCTTATCTTTGTAAAATAATGAACTTGCCCTGACTCAAGCCTGAACATGTCAATATAACCTGACTATAACCTTGTCCAGGACATTGTATCATCATCTAAAAAACAGTTAGATGTTTCTATGTTTCTCTTGGTATTCTAATGGTTTATTATGAATGCTGTGAGGAAAAAGCAATCATTCTGGAACAGCTGGAGTGATGCAGTCAGCGGAGTGTGTAGGACAGCTGCAGGGAGAGTGTGTTTACGGGAATCTGTGAGAAAGAGAAGATTTAATGATCTGACAAGGCTGTAAAAATCTCCGTCAGTATCTAGTCTGAGGCAAAGCAGAGGATTTATACAGCCTCCTATCGTCACACATTCTTACTCATTCACGCCATTTCCCGTAAAACACTCACATACCTGCCAGTATTGGTCCTCATGTGCGCGCACATACACACACACACACACACATACACACACACACACACACACACACACACACAAACATTGTGTGTGTATGTGTGCACATGTGAACAAATTGTATTGCTCAGGTGGCTTCCCAGGCAGGAAGGGTGGCAATCGCTCTGGTGTCCATTTTAGGTTAAAACTGACCCCAAAAGACTGGCTATTCCTTCATATGTCCGCTGCCTCAAAAACAAAATGAACTACTTCAGATGCAAAAGGCTACATAACAGGAGGTGATCGAGGGTCTGTTGCATTTTCATTTTCCTTTACAAGGTGACTTAAGTAACCCTGACTCAACTATTCAGTTAAAGAGGCTAACGCTAGCATGGTTTGCATTTATTTGTACGTTCAGTTATCTGCACTCATTTATGGCATAATGGCCATCACACACTGACTCAGAGCACTGGTCAGATTTTAATTGCATCACAGCACCACTCTGTATATTACCATAGATTACCTTAAAGCCACGTTGAGACCACGGAAGGCCATAGTAGATCACATGTGGCTTGAAATTCACACGGAAAAGGCAATCAGTCTTTTAGATAAACAGACACATGCTAATGTTACCTCAGCTAACTTAACTAGCCTAGTCTTTATCAGTTGGTATCTTTCAGCTCAAAAATAGCTAGTTTGTGAAGAAGTAGTAAATTGATGGCAAGCATGATGAGTGAGGCTGAAAATTTTATTTGATTTAGTTTGAACCTGGTGTTTATCGGCTCTCCATGGAAGCATGCTACTTGATGCTATGCTACACTGCGTGGCACAACACAGTGTTTCTTGTGTGAGTCCTTAACGTTAACGTTTCTGAGGAAACCCTTGCCTTAGAAAGAATTTCAATAGCCCTCTACTGTTTGAAACTCTAAAGAAATACACATTACTATTCACCCAGGTGGATCCCATTTAAATGTATTAATTTCATATGTGCTTATGTATCAAAATCAGCACATATGTACAAGAGAATTATTGTATAATGGCCCACAACTCTCATTTCAGTGCATCCTTACAGTTAAAAGGTCTCTCTCTTTCTCATTCATACAACACATGGGTTCTTATTACAATGAAGGCTATTGAGGTGACATGTACGGGAACTGCTTTTGTTAGTTTGCTGCTTGTTGATTTATCTATAGGTCTCCTGTCTATCATAGCAACATACAGCATATAGACAGCTGGGCTTCAGCCTGCACTACCACAGATGGGATACCTCACATCAGCCTGAACTACAACAGATGGGTGGAAGGGTCAAACAAAGAACATTAACAACATTTAAAGAATTAGTGGCGTAAATAATTTACAGCTTAATTAACTTTGACAGTTCTAGACACAATAAATGAAGCTGAACTACCTTTATTGTTGGATGCACAGTGACTGTGCACACACTTTCTGAACATATGGAAAGGTCCATTTTTTCAGAACATACGGAAAGGCTAAATTTTTTTTAACTAAATAGTTGAGGTAATATGTAAACATTGTAAAACTTTTTAAAGCAAATAGTTTACTAAGCAGTCCATACAGCCCATATATGTAACCTATGTCCAAACTATGGATTAAGAACAGGATGTCACTCAAGTTCATATGCGTGTGAAGGCAGATGAGTGAATACTTTTGGCAATAGAGTGTACATGTAAATGTGCTCTGTCATGATTTGCTACTCTGTATTGTGCCTCATTGAAAAAGCAGTTAAACACTCCTTATAACTGCAGCATAAGTGGGCAGAGCTAAACCCATGCAGGCTGAATAGGTGTGCATGTAAGTGTTGTGACACAAAAATTTAAAAAACAAGAATTTAAACATTGCAGCATAATTTCCATATATGCACTGTGTGGACTGGACAGTGAACAGTACATTTTGAAACTTTAACAGTGTTTGCATATTCATCAAGTTGTTTAATTTCAAAAAGCAAGGGAATTGGATTTTTGGCTCCATACCATACTATGCCTATTCTACAGATGCCCCATTATAGTTGCAGGGGAAAAAAGCAGCTTAATACTTATATAGCCACAAACTGTGATAGTTAAACTAGCATATTTAGTTGTATGCAAAAGCTTTAATACCCTGGGCAAATGACATGTTTTGTTGATTTTCTAAGTAAAAATAAGTAAATACATCTTCTACAGAGAATACACCTAAATATGGCATTTTTCCTGTAGATTTTAGTGCACTATTTGTATTCATTTGCTGATATTAAATGTGCCATAATGTTTGCACCATCCACATTTTATATTTTATATAAATATATACATTATATATGTCCCACAAACCGCCTATTTTGAATGCACTGTTTCTGTAATGTCACAAGAAACACTTTCTTAACATATCACTGTTGTCGAAACAAAATGTTGTATCTCCATTTTTTGACATAATTCAAAAGTGGCCTTTATATTGTGTGTGAATTTCATGAAGGATGGAACAAAATAAATGGCCAAAATGACTTGGAAAAAAGTCTGGTTCCATTGACTTCCTTTGAAAGTAATGCATGTTTTTTCCTTCTCCTTTTTGTAATTTAGTTTTTTTGACGCATATGATCACAGAAATATTATCAGTGGACCCCAAAAGAAAAAATAAAATACAAGAAAAATGTAGGTTATACATGGTTAACACCTTTAATACATGGTGTTGTTCTTGAGAATGGCACATTGCACATCAAACCACTCTGAATTCCATCTTCATTTCCAAGTTAATAATTTAATTAAGCAGTAATGAGATAAGCAAATAGTTACTGACATATATGTGACACATAACACATGTACCTTACACCCTAAAAAGGCATTAAAACAATTTGTGTGCATAAAGACCTGACACACACACATGCAAACATGCGCACGCACACACACACACACACATCCCCTCTGTACTCCTGCCCTTTGGTTCTAAATCCAATTACATCTAACTCAGCACTCGGGTGCTTTATCAGATAATGATAGGAACCCTCAGAGTAAGCTGTAGAATCAGCTGGGCACCGTGCCTCTACAACACACACCACAGCAGATTTATGAGGAAAGAGGAAGATGTTTTAGTGTTTTACTGTAGATTACTGTAGGCATAGGCAACATAACGTAACTGTCTATTTTGTGATGCTGACTGTGTACAGCTATCATACAGGACTATTAGCAGGCAGGATTGGAGTTTAGAAGCTTGCCATAGAGCACTGAGGCCTCTTCCAAGAGCTCTGAACATACTTCTAGTACCTCCAATGTTTTATTTTATTCTTTAATCTGAGGTCCATTTACAACAGCTGAAAATGTGCCATAACGTTTGCACCAGACACATTTTATATTTTCTTTATTTGGCCCAACTGGGGCCTACAACATTAACACAACTGGGGGCCACAACTGTGACCCACCTAGAGCCCACAACTGTAGCTCAACTGGTGCATACAATTGTAGCTCAACTGGGGGTCACAACCGTGACCCAACTCGGGCCTACAACATGAACCTACCTGGAGCCTACAACTGTAACTCAACTGGGGCCTACAGCTGTATCCCAACTGGGGCCCGCAACTGTAACCCAACTGAGGCCCACAACTGTAACTCAACTGGGGCCCACAACTGTAACCCAACTGGGGCCCACAACTGTAGCTGAACTTGAGCCCACAACATTACCAGCTGAGACCCATTAATGTAGCCTAACTGGGGCCCATGGCTATAACCCAATTGGGGCATGCAGCCCTTCAAAAAGCCTACTAACAGCCCATGCCCAGGTAAAACCCATGCAGTCCAGATAAAACCTGCATGGGGCCCAAATGCTTGACCAGTGGTGCACAAACCTTTGCATACGACTATGTATTGTGCTTGAAAATATGGACAAATTACAATTAAAATGCTGAAACACAAAAAAGTACAGAGAAATAAAACCAAACAAACACAAAAAGTACAGAGAAATAAACCAAACAAACATTGGATATTTTGTTCTGTTTGGAGACAGATAGATAGAGAGAGAGAGAGAGAGAGAGAGAGAGAGAGAGAGAGACAGAGACAGAGACAGAGAGAGAAAAAATCAACAGGGAAGCAGATGAAGCAGTGTGCACGCTGGTTCACTAGTGGTTCATAAGTAGTCAGCAGCTCTCTGACAGCAGCTGTCACTCAAGCAGCAGACAAGCTTTTTCTAGAAACTGAGCACACACTGGCACCTTCTGATAACAACCTAAATGAGGAGCAACAGGACGGAGATGATATGAATGTGGTTTAAATTCAAGCTCTGCTTTAAAGAGGGGAGTGTACTCTAAAATCACCCAGAGCAAAGCGCTGCAGTTTCAGAACATTAAGAGCAAACACTGCACGTCACGTTTTCCTTCTTCAGGATATCAAGCTTTGTTCCATTACAAAATATAACAGTGTGTCTTACTGTGTAGACTCTTCCTGGAACTGGAGTAAGGTCAACAAACATGTCCATCTTAAGTCAGCTGTTTTTTTATTTTTCATTCACTTTGCTAATTGCTTGACTGTACTCACCCAGGCTAATTCATCTTAGCAGAACAAACTAAAACACAAACGCTAAAACATGTTCTTTCTTTCTGTTGAATGTTCTAGCACCTTTAATACTTCACACATTATATGGAAATGCCCTATGGAAATGTTCCGTTTAGGCCATAAACATCAAAATTTAGTCAAAACAAGTTTATTAGAATGCTCATTTCCCTGAACATTTTTGGTGGATTTAGATTAAATATGGGCATTTAAAACTTGTAAAAGACATTCCTTGTTTTAAGCTTGTAACAGGCATATTAAGTGACTTCAGCTTGAATGGCAGGATTCAGTGAAAACATCTCTACACTTTTTAAAAAGGTGCTTCTTCAAGTGTCCTTTAGTAAAGGGAATGGTTCTTTTTAGAACCAAGAGTTCTATATAGAAACATTTCATGCTTAAATGGTTCTTTGCATAGTCAAATGGTTCTTCAGATTGATGGGAGAATGTATTATATGTGGTCTTTTTTGAAAACGGTTCTAGATATAGCTACTCTCTTATTGTTATGTGGTTGATATCATAACAATAGCAACAATAACAACTCTTTTTGGTGCTATACAGAACCTTTGAAAAAGGTTCTATATCAAAGTATATTCAACACATTACCGATCAAACTGAAGAACAATTGCGCTGTGCAAAGAACCATTTAACCATGAAACGATTCTAAATAGAATTCATGGTTCTAAACAGAACAATTCCCTTCTAAAGAGCCCTTGAAGAACCATCTTTCCCTATGGGTAGTAGTTGCTTAGTAATTGTTAACAGTGATTTGCTTTTGGCCATTTTGGATTAAACACACATTTGAAGCTTCTCAAAGGCATTCAATACTTACTCAAAGTTTATGCAGACATGTTAACATATTTTACTTTGCAGCAGTTTCACAGTGACTCTTTCAATAGACTGGCTGGTATAGAGCTATTTATTTTATACAGGTTGCTAAAACCTGTAAGAAGCTCTTAAAATGAATAAGGTTTCAATGACCAACAGAGCTGTAGATGATTCAATAATAACTGAGAAATAAGAATGAACTTACAATAACTAATGTCCAGAAAGCCTTAACTTCTAAAAGATGTGACCAAATCTCTCAAATAGCTATACACAGTTATTTTGCAATCAGAAATGGCTGTAAATAGATAATTAGATAAATAGATAATTACTGTTTTAACTACTGAGTTTATAAACCGTCATAATTCATTTTTTTAAAATTCTTTTAAAAAGGCTGTTTTTTCCTGGGTCTTCAAGGCAGATATATGTAAATGAGCTATGTTCTGATTTTCACTACAATCAAGAAGCAGTCCAGGCAGAAACACTCATAACATCAGTGTGAGTGGGCGGAGCTAAACTGTTGTATGCTGAATGGGCAGATACATGAGTTTTAAAGCATCACAAATACGTATGTATGGGCTGGGGGCAGCTGTGGGCTAGAGGTTAGGGAACCAGCCTCGTTGTCGGTTCAATCCCTCAGCCAACAGTATGTGACTGAAGTGCCCTTGAGCAAAGCACCCAACCCCCAACAGGTCCCTGGGCACCGTGGATAGAACTGCCCACCACTCCAGGCAAGTGTGCTAACTGCCCCCTTGTGTGTGTGCATGTGTGCATGTGTCTGTGTTCACTAGTGTGCATGTATGTCAGTGTTTCACTACATGGAGGGGTTAAATGCAGATGTCTAATTCATGTGTGCAAAAGACAGTTGGCAAATGGTTCCAAGTTGGAGAGTGAAAATTTTGAAAACTGTATTTTTTTTAAATCTGTAATAAGGGCCCTTTAACCCTTTAATGTTCATGTAAAAAATTGCCTATTACATGTATCCCTTTTCTTTAATGACATGTTCAATCCATAGGTGTGTCTATGCCCATAAATTGAGTCCCAGCACCACTAAAAATAAGAGTAAAAAGTCTCTTTTTTAAAAATGGAAGTTTCTAATAAGCAAATATTATGATCCACTTTCTCTCTACTCTCCCTGAAGCCGTGAAGTGACTGTACTGAGCGCGCTCAGAGCCAGTCAGTTACAGTGTGACTGTGTGTTGTGGTGGCTCCAGTAAGTAGTGCAGACAAAAATGTGTTATCTATCAGCACAAACACATTACAATCATTAGCAGCAGTCCTCATTTTTGCTGCGCTCAATCACAGATCACTCTTTATGTTGTTATTGTTAGCTAACTGGTGTTTTTTTATCTAGTAAGCTAATGTTGCAGGTTGTCAATCAATGACTGTCCACTGTTTGAATGAGAGAAGTCAGCTGTTGTGCCATTGGTCAGCCTATGTGTTGATATTAAAGCCAAGGTTCTAGACCAGTACTGTCTGTATGTGCATCAGCTAATTAATGTTGTAGAATGACAGAAGATATAATGAGAAGAAAAAAAACATGAGGGCGGGGCTGGTCTCATTGGATACTCCACACCCCTAAAGCTTTGACCCTAGAATTCAGAAATGGGGTGGGGGTGTTGGATCAGATGACAGGGAAGACTGATGGTCAGACCCAGTAGGCCAAAGCGAATAGTGAGGGTCCCTGTTTGAAATTATTTTAACTCTCACCTCAGGGAGAGCTTCTCTTATGTCCCAGAGGAGGTAGGGGACATGGAGTCTGAATGGACCCTGTTCAAAACTTCCATCGTGGAAGCTGCCAGGTTTAGCTGTGGCCAAAAGCTTGTGGGTGCCTGTCAGGGTGGTAACCCAAGAGCCCCCTGGTGGACACCGGTGGTGAGGGAGGCCGTCAAGCTGAAGAAAGAGGCCTTTAGGGACTGGATGCCCCAAAGGACTCCTCTCTCAGCAGATAGGTACCAACAGGCAAAAAAGGTGGTAGCGGTAGCAGTGGCAGAAGCAAAATCCGGGGCGTGGGAGGAGTTTGGCGAAGCCATGGAAAAAGACTTCTGGTTAGCTTCGAGGAGTTCTGGGCAACTGTCCAGCAACTCAGGAGCGGTCAGGGTGGCTTTGCCCAAGCTGTATTCAGCAGGCGTGGAGAAACTCTGACTTCAGATGATATTATCAGTTGGTAGAAGGAGCACTTTGAGGAACTCCTTAATCCGGGGGACATGCCTCCCCCACGGGAGTCAGGGCCAGAGGGTTCCTGCATGTCAAGTTCCATTTCCCTGGTGGAGGTCACTGAGGTAGTTGGTAAACTCTTCAGTGGCAAGGCACCAGGGGTGGATGAGATTCATCTGGAGATGCTAAAGGCTCTGGATATTGTAGCGCTGTTGTGGCTGACACACTTCTGCAATATTGCATGGACCTCGGGAACAGTACCCTTGGACTGGCAGATCAGGGTGGTGGTCCCTATTTTTAAGAAAGGGTACTGGAGGGTGTGTGCCAACTACCGGGGTATCACATTGCTCAGCCTCCCTGGGAAAGTCAATGCCAAGGTGCTGGAAACAAGAATTCAACCAATAGTGGAACCTCAGATTGAGGAGGAACAATGCAGATTCTATCCCAGCGATGGAATAATGGACCAGCTTTTCACCCTCGCACAGATTGTTGAGGGGGCATTGGAGAAGGCTTATGACCGCGTTCCCCCAGATATCTTGTGGGAGGTCAACGGCATGGACTCTGCCATGGTTGTGCCTTGTCTCCACTCCTGTTCGTGATATTCATGGACAGGGTGTCAAGGCGCAGCCAAGGTCAGGAGGGCATTATGTATGGAGGCCAGAGGGTGGCCTCTATGCTATTTGCATATGTTGATGTTCTTTTGGCTGGATCACATGGATGCCTCCAGTGCTCACTGGAGCAGTTTGCAAGTAAGTGTGAAACGGTTGGTACGCAGATCAGCAGCTCCAAGTCTAAGCCCATGGTCCTAGCCCAGAAAAAGATGGCATACCCACTCGAGATAAGGAGAAAAGACTCGTTCCAGGTGGTGGAGTTTAAGTATCTTGGGGTCTGGTTTACAAGAGATGGGAAAAGGGATCGTGAGATCGGCCACAGGCTGGGACAGGTGGCAGCAGTAATGCAGTCACTGTACCATAGTGGTGAAGAGGGAGCTGAGCCACAAGGCAAAGCTCTCTGTTTACCAGTCGGTCTACATTCCGATCCTCACCTATGGTCATGAGTGGTGGGTAATGACCGAAAGAGTGAGATCGAATACAAATCTCAGAAATTTCCTTTCTTCGCAGGGTGGCAGGCTACACTGAACTTGATAGGGTGAGGAGGGCAGTTATCTGGGAGGAGCTCTGAGTAGAGCCGCTACCAGGACAGGACCCTGGGGTCGTCCTAAGACCCGCTGGAGGGATTATATTTCCAAGTTGGCCTGGGAGCAGCTTGGGGTCCCCGGGAATGAGCTGGAGGAAGTTACGGGGGACAGGGTCGTCTTAGATTCTCTGCTCTCCCGATTGCAACCGCAAACCTATCTGGACTAAGTGGTTAACGATGATGATGATGATGATGATGATGATGAGTACAGCTCTGTTTGTCAGTGTTTACAGTCTAACCGCAACATTCAACACTCACAGCTGCTTCAGACCCTAAATGACCATCCACTATCTGCAGACTAGCGCATTCAAAAATGCCACCAAATGAAAGCTCTGTCAAAAGAGTCCCACTGGCATCTTTTTAAATAAGTCTTTTGAAAATGTACAATATTGTGCAAAAGTCAGACCACCCTAAATTTATTTCATTTAATTTCCTATTAACCATGCAAGACGTGGTAGACCACCAAAACTTTCCCCATCAGGCAAACAGCATTTAAAGCTTTCATCTTTGAGAAAGAGGAGAAAATCAAGCTGCTTCAGATCTGAAAACATCCACAGGTGTTTGTCCATCCTTCCACTGTGAGAAGACAACACAATGAGTCTGAAAGGATGCATAGCTGACAAGAAGCATTTACTGAGAAAGGAAAATAATTAAAAAGGAAGAAAATTGGCAAATTGAACAGAGAAACATATCATTC